>NW_025721162.1:300000-498189 GCF_922984935.1 Meles meles | reverse complement strand
CATTACTTCAGATGCTGGAGATCTCAATTCAGCCTCTGCAGATTGGTCCTGCCATGACCTAGGCCCTAAACCTAACAGTAGCTTATGTTTTCCGACCTCTGTCCTTACACTTCTGCCCCTCAAGACCTCCAGGTTGGAAATTCTGGAGGCATAACACAGCACTCTGCATGCCCACCAGAAGGAAAAAGGGCCCTCTGCCGTCATGTCTTCCCCACCAGGGTTTTCAGGCATCTGTCCCTACACCTCTCAGATCCATGCATATGGGGGAACCTGATGCACAAAACAAAACTCCTCCTTCTCCATGGCAAGAAAGCTTGCTGTTGGGTTGGGGATGAAAGTGAAATCCTCAGAGATGGAGAAACCTGTATGGCCCAAGAGGCCACGCCCATGATTGAAGGGCACCTTGGGCACAAACACTCATTGGGACCCTTGGCCTCAGACCCATTTTCAACGAGGCTTCTGGGTAGCTGGACTAAGAGCCCACACACCTGGCTTGCTATGCCCCTAGGCCCCTATCCTAAACAAAGGTGTGGTTTTCTGGTCACCCTTACCTGGGGCTCTGCTCTGGAATCCCTCTTTTGGAGGGAGCCCTGAGACAGAAAACGGGACTCTTGCCTTCCCACACAATGACCCCAACCTTTTAGGATTGACGCCATATCCCCAGAGAGGGAGACTCCTCCATGGCCCATTAGGCCACCCCTCCATTCCTCGGCCATCCTTGACACTTAATACAGAGACAAAAGCCTGAGCGACCGCCTCCCACTCACCCTTCTTTCATATCACGAAGAGCTCCCGTCACCATCTATAAATTGGGTCTGCCATACCATCGGCGCCAAATGTAAGCCAAGTTTCTGTTTTCAGATTTCGGTTCCCACAGGCCTGGCCCACACATCCTCCAGGATGGGGCCCTTGGAGCCACACTGCAGGACTGTGCCTGCCCTCTCGAAGGAAACTGTGCACTTTCCATTGGCCACAACCTTACCAATTAGGAGAAACCTACAAGGCCCCCAAGCCCATCCAAGTTGCATAGTCCACCCTGGACAAAAAGGCATTTCTGATGCAACCTGAGCAACTATCTCCACTCAGACACGCAGACAGATGTTTCCCCAGAGATAAAAGATTGAACAGGACAGGCACCTAGGCCCTAATCTGAACCCTAGCTTTGGTTTTCAGGCACCTTTCCCCAGAGTCATGGTTTTTAATACCAGCATATGGGGGTTTCTTGAGGCACAAAACAGAACTCCTCTCATCTCCACATGGGAACCTGCCTAATTGGAGCTGTATAAAACCCTCCCAGTAGGAGAATCCTGCAGGGACCCTGAGCCACTGCACCATTCCAGGGTCTCCATGGACACAAACCCTCATTATGATCCAACAACATTAGAGTCCATATCAACTCTGCCCTCTGTGTAGCTCGCCCCAGAGCCAGCAGATCGAATCTGCCTTGTCCCTAGGAGCCAATGGGAAGGCGAGGTGGGGTTTCCAAGCATCCGTCCTTAGAGCTGTGCTCTTGAATCTTTCTGTATGGGACAGTGTTGAGCCATCCAAGAGGGCTTGCCTGTCCCACAGAAGGAAATCTTGCTGTTTGGAGCAACTCACAATCCCCAGAATTGGATAACCTCCATCGCATCCTGAGGTCACCCTTCCATTCAGAAGCCATCATGGTCGCAAACTCCAGCCTGAGCCAACATCTGATACTAGCCCTGACTTCAGATGCTGGAGATCTCGATTGAGCCTCTGCAGAAGGGGCCTGCCGTGCCCTCTCCCGAAACCTAACCTTAGCTTTTGTTTACAGACTCCGTCCTCTCACTCCTGGCCCCAAAACCTTCCAGACTGGGGAATTCTGGAGCCACAACGCAGTACTCTGCCAGCACACCAGAAGAAAGAAGTGCCCTATGGGGCTTCACAGGAACACAAAATGAGGATCAGCCTGCACGGCCCTCGACTGCACCCCAATGTCCTAGGCCGCCCTATGCACTAGTGGTCTGTCTGACAAAGCTGA
This sequence comes from Meles meles, assembly GCF_922984935.1. Taxonomy (NCBI): domain Eukaryota; kingdom Metazoa; phylum Chordata; class Mammalia; order Carnivora; family Mustelidae; genus Meles; species Meles meles. Next base: position 496,187 of record NW_025721162.1, on the reverse strand, counting down.
GCCCAGACCTCCCATCAGAGGCCCAGACAGCTTGTCGCATATGCATTAGATCAGACCTGTCATGGCCCTCTGCCCTTATCTCTTCCCAACCTGGTTTCTCAGGCATCTGTCCCTAAACTTTCTCTCAAATCCCTGCCTATGGGGGAACCTGATGAACAAAACAGAACTTCTCCTTCCCCATGGCAATAAGCCTTGCTGTTGGGATGGGGTTCAAAATCAAACCCTCAGAATTGGAGAAACCTGCATGGCCAATGATGACACACCCATGCTTGAGGGCCGCCTTGGACACAAACAAGCATTGTGACCCTCAGCCTCAGCCCCGTTTTCAAATGAAGCCTCTGGGTAGCTGGACAAAGAGGCCGCATATCTGGCTTGCCATGCCACTAGGTCCCAATCCTAACCAATGCTGGGGTATTCTGCTCGCCTGTGCCTGGTCCTCTGCTCTGGAATCCCTCTTTTGGAGGGACCCCTGGGACAGAAAAAGGACTCCTGCCTTCCCACACAATGACCACAAAGGATTGGGAGCCAGGCCAAATCCCCAGAGACAACTGTCCATGGCCCTTGAGGTCACCTCTACATTCCTTGGCCATCCTTAACACAATATCCAGAGACAAAAGCTTGAGCTACTGGCTCACACTTGCACTTCTTTCATATCCTGAGGAGCTCCCCTCACGTTCTGTACATCAGGCCGGCCATACCCTCGTCCTGAAACATATACCGAGTGTGTGTTTTCAGATTTCTGTCCCCACAGCCCTGGCCCACCCACGATTCCAGGCTGGAGCCTCTGGAGCCACACTGCAGGACTGTGCCTGCCCTCTCAAAGGAAACGGGTTTCTTGTGGATTCTGCCCAGCCTGAAATAGTTTGGTGTCATTCTGGGGGTAGGGAGGATTCCTGTTTTCTGTTTCAGGGGTCCCCCAAATATAGAGATTCCAGACCAGGGCTTTGTTTACAGTCCCCTGGAAAACCCCAACTTGGCATAGAATTTCGGCCTAGGGGCATGCCCAGCCCGATAAGCGGGCTGTGAGTCCAGCCCCCGAGGGGTCTTATTTGAGAACGGGGCTCAGGATGAGGTCGTAATGCTTGTTGGTGCCCAAGGTGGCCCTCCAAGTGGGCGTGTCCTCATAGGCCACACAGTTTTCACCAACTCGGAGGGTTTGACATACAGTCCAACAGCAAGGTTTCCTGCCATGGGGAAGGAAGAGTTCTGTTTTGTGCATCAGTTCCCCAACATGAAGGTATTTAACATAAGGTCTGGAACAGATGCCAGAAAACCAGATTGGGTAGAAATGACGACCTGGGGCGTTGGCAGTTCTGATCTGCTGGATATGCGGCCCACTGTCTGAATTGCTGATGGGATGTCTGGTCTCAGGCTGTGTCAGACAGAGCATTAGTGCACAGGGCGGCTAATGAAATTGAAGTGTCATCGAGGGCCATGAGGGTGGATCCTCATGTGGGGTTTCTGGGCATCCCCATAAGGCACTTTGCCTTATTATGATGGGCAGGCAGAGTGCTGTGTTGTGGCTCCAGAATTCTGAATCCAGAGGGTTTGTGAGCCAAGAGTGTGAGGACATAATTCTGAAAACACAAGCTAGAGTTAGGTTTATGGCCGGCCTAGGGCTCTGCAGGCTCAATCTGCAGAGGCTGAATCAAGATCTCCAGCATCTGAGGTAAGGGCAAGGGTGAGACATTCGCTCAGGCTGGAGTGTGTGTCCATGATGGCTGCCTAATGGAAGGGTGGCCTCATGAGGCCATGGGGGTTTTCCCACACTGGGAGTTGTGAGCTGTTCTAAACAACAAAGTTTCCTTCAGCAGGACAGGCGTGTCCTATTTGATGATCAATTGTCCCCCATAGGGAAAGATTGGAGAGTAGACTCTCCATATGGATGCCTGAAAACCCCACTTGGCATTCCCACTGGCGCCTAAGAACAAGGCAGGTTACATCTGCTGGCTCTGGGGCAGGCTAGCCAGGGGAATGTGTTGAAATGGGGTCTCATGCTGATGGGTCTCAATGAGGGTTTTTGTCTAGGGAGTACTCAGAATGTGGTGGTGCCTCAGGGGCCATGCAGGATTCTCCTGCCCTGATGGTTTGAAACAGCTCCAAATAACAATATTCCCTTCTGGGAACAGGAGGTGTTCTGTTCTGGCCATCAGCAACCCCAGTCTGTTGGTATCTGAGACCAGGCCTCTGCGTACAGATGCCTGAAAACCTAAGCTACGGTTCCAATTAGGGCCTAGGGGCATGTCAGCATCAACCTTCTGACTGTGGGGCCATCTACCTGGGTGTCTGACTGGATGTCATTGCCTGGGGTGTGTCACACTGCACATTTTTGTCCAGGGTGTCCTGTGAAACAGGGGTGGCCTCAGGGGCCTTGCAGTTTTCTCCTAATCTCAAGGGTTTTGGCGAATGTAAAGGGCAGAGTTTCCTTTGGGTGGGCAGGCACAGTCCTGTGTGGTGGTTCGCAAGCCCCACCTGGACAGTGTGTGGGCCAAGGCTCTGGATTCAGAAGCCTGAAAACACAAAGTCGGGTTTGGGTTAGAGCCGACGGTAGTGTAGGGCCGATATGCAGACCCTGAGTGGAGCTCCTCGGGATATGAAATGAGGGCGAGTGTGAGGTGGAAGCTGAGCCTTTTGCGTCAGTATTTTGTATCTAGGATGGCCACGGAATGTAGGGATGGCCTCCTGGACCCATGAAAGTTTCCTCCTCTAGGGGATTCCTCCTGGCCCCCAATAGTTTGGTGTCATTCTGGGGGAAGGGAGGAGTCATGTTTTTGGTCTCAGGGGTCCCCCAAAAACAGGGATACAAGAGCAGGGCTCTGGGTACAGTCCTCTGGGAAACCCCAAATTGGCTTGGGATTTCTTCATAGGGGCATGGCCAGCCCGATATGCGGGCTCTGGGTGCAGCCACCGAGAGGTCTTATTTGAGAATGGGGCTCAGGCTGAGGGTCATAATGCATGTTGGTGCCCAAGGCGGCCCTCCAGTATGGGTGTCGCCTCATAGGCCCTGCAGGTTTCACCAACACGGAGGGTTTGACACACAGCCCAACAACAAGGTTTCCTGCCATGGGGAAGGAGGAGTTCTGATTTGTGCACCAGGTTCCCGCACATGAAGGGATTTGACATAACATCTGGGGATAGATGCCTGAAAACCCAGGGTGAATATAGATGATGGCCTATGGTGCAGGAAGTTCTGATCTGCTAGATATGTGGCTCGCTCTCTGGGGGGCTGATGGGATGTCTGGGCTCAGGCTGTGTCAGACAGAGCATTAGTGCACAGGGCGGCCTATGAAATTGGGGTGCCATCGAGGACTGTGGAGGTGGATCCTCATTTGGAATCTCTGGGCAGCCCCATATGGCACTTTGTCCTTATAATGGTGGGCAGGCAGAGTGCTGCATTGTGGCTCCAGAATTCCAAACCAGAGGGCTTGTGGGTCAAGAGTGTGAGGACAGAATTCTGAAAACAGAAGCTCGTATTAGATTCAGGGCCTAGGGCATGGCAGGCTCATTCTGCAGAGGCTGAATCAAGATCTCCAGCATCTGAAGTAATGGCGAGGGTGAGACAATCCCTCAGGCTGGAGTTCCTGTCCATGATGGCCGCCAAATGGAGGGGTGGCCTCATGTGGCCATGGAAAGTTTTCCTTCACTGGGGTTTGTGAGCTGCTCTGAACAACATGGTTTTCTTCTTTAGGACAAGCGGTGTCCTATTTGATGACCAATTGTAACCCATAGGGAAATACTTGAAAGTATGCTCTACACATGGAGGCATGGAGTCCAAACCTGGTGAACCCACTGGTGCCTATGAACAAGGCAGGTTCGATCTGCTGTCTCTGGGGCAGGCTAGCCAGGAGAATGTGTTGAAATGGAGTCTCGTGATGATGGGTCACAGTGCGGGATTGTGTCCAGGGAGACCTTGGAATGTGGTGGTGGCTCTGGAGCCATGCAGATTTCTCCTGCCCTGAGGGTTTGACACAGCTCCAAATAGCAAGGTTCCCTTCTGGGAACAGGAGGTGATCTGTTCTGGGTCTCAGCCACTCTCATCTGTTGGTATCTGAGATCGGGCCTCTGGGGACAGATGACTGAAAACCTAAGCTATGGTTCTGATTATGGCCTAGGGGCATGTCAGTGTCAAACTTCTGACTGTGGGGCCTTCTACCTGGGTGTCTGACTGGAGGTTGATGCCCGGGGTGTGTCACACTTTCATTGTTGTCTAGGGCTTCCTACCAACCTTGGAATGTGGCAGTGGCTCTGGGGCCATGCAGGATTCTCTTGCGCTGAAGGTTTGAAACCTCTTTTCTGGGTCGCAGCAGCCCCCATCTGTTGGTATCTGAGACCAGGCTCTGCGGACAGATGACTGAAAACCTAAGCTATGTTTCCATGTAGCTTGTCAACGTCAATCATCTGACTGTGGGACCAGCTACCTGGGTGCCTGACTGGAGGTCGATGCCCGGGGTGTGTCAGACTGCACATTGTTGTCCAGGGCTTCCTATCAAACTGCGGTGGCCTCGGGGTCCTTACAGTGTTATCCTAATCTGTAGGATTTGGCGAAAGTAAAGGGCACAATTTCCTTTGGGCGGGCAGGCACAGTCCTGCATTATGGATCCGGAGGCCCCACCTGAACGTTAGGTGGGTCAGGGCTCTGGGAACAGAAATCTGACCTCACAAAATCAGGTTAGGTTGAGGGCCGACAGTAGGGTAGTCCGATCTGCAGACCCTGAGTGGGGCTCCTCAGGATCTGAAATGAGGGCAAGTGTGAGCTGGTAGCTGAGCCATTTGCCTCTGGATTTTGTATCTAGGATGGCCGCAGAATGTAGGGGTGGCCTCCTGGGTCCATGGAACAATCTCCCTCTTGGGGATTCCGCCCATCCCCCAATAATTTGGTTTCATTCTAGGGAAAGGCAGGAGTCCTGTTTTCTGTCTCAGAGGTCCCCCAAAAACAGGGATCCCAGAACAGGGCTCTGGGTATGGTCTCCTGGAAAACCCCACCTTGGGTTAGCATTTTGGCCAAGGGGCATGGCCAGCCAGATATGAGGGCTCTAGGTCCAGCCACGAGGGATCTTTTTTGAGAAAGGGGCTCAGGCTGAGGGTCACAATGCGTGTTGGAGAACAAGGCAGCCCTACAGAGTGCTGTGGCCTCATAGGCCATGCAGGTTTCACCAACTCGTAGGGTTGTACACACATCCCAGTAGCAAGGATTCTTGCTGGTGGAAGGAGGATTTCATTTGTGTACTATGTTCCCCCATATGCAGGGATTTGTGACCAGGCCTCTGCGGCCATGCCTAGAAACCCAGGTTGGGCAGAGATGATGGCCTAAGGGCATGTCAGGTCTGATCTAGTGGATAGGTGGCCAGCTACCTGGGTGGCTGACAGGAATGCTGGGGATCAGACTGTGGCAGACAGAACATTAGTACACAGGGTGGCCTGTGAAATGGCAGTGCCCTCCAGGCCGTGCAGGTTGACCCATATTTGGGGTTTCTGTGCACCCCCTAGACCACTTTTGCCTTCTGAAAGGCAGGTAGAATGCTGTGTTGGGGCTCCAGAATTCCCAGTCGGAGGGATTGTGCACAAGGACTCTGGGAATGGAAGACTGAAAACACAATCTCAGGTTAGGGTTAGGGCTTCGGGCATGGCAGGCCCGATCTGCAGAGGCTGAGGAGAGATACCCAGAATCTGAAAGAAATGCGAGTGTCAGACATCCACTCAGGATGGAGATTGTGTCCATGAGGGCCGCCTGATGTAGGGGTGGCCTCATGAGGACGTGGAGTGTTTCCCAATCCAGGCGTTGGACGCAGCTCCAAACAGCAATGGTTCCTTCTTTGGGACACGGAGAATGCTGTTTGATAGCTCAAGGGAACCCCATATGGAAGGGTTTGAGAGCAGAGTCTATGTATGGATGCCTTAAGACCCCATCTAGGTGAAACATTGGAGCCTAGGCACAAGGCACGTCCTCTCTACTCTGTCTGAGGTGAGCTACCCAGGGGCCTGAGGTGAAGATGAGTCTCACAATGAGGGTCACAATGCAGATTTTTTTTTAATTATTTATTTATTTATTTGAGAGAGAGATCACAAGTAGGCAGAGAGGCAGGCAGAGAGAGAGAGAGGGAAGCAGGCTCCCTGCTGAGCAGAGAGCCCGATGCGGGACTCGATCCCAGGACCCTGAGATCATGACCTGAGCCGAAGGCAGCGGCTTAACCCACTGAGCCACCCAGGCGCCCCACAATGCAGATTTTTATCCAGGGAGACCGTTGATTATAGCGGTGCCCTCATGGCCCATGCAGGATTCTACTACTCTGAGGGTTTTGGCCCACGTCCAAATAGCAAGGTTTCCTTCTGGGGACAGGAGATGTTGTGTTCTGTGGTTCAGGAATCCCCAAAATTTTGGTATTCATATACAGACCTCAGGGGACTCATGCCTGAAAACCTAAACTGGGGTACAGATGAGGGCTGAGAAGCATGTCCAGTTCAATCGTCTGACTCTGGGGCCATCTACATCTGTGTCCGATGGGAGGTAGTTGAGCAAGGTGGGTCAGACTGCGTGTTATTGTCCAGGGCATCCTACACCATCATGGTGGCCTCAGGGGCTTGCAAGTTTCTCCTAATCTTGATGTTTCTTGAAGCTCTAAAGGGCCCAGCTTCCTTCTGGAGAGTAGACACAGTCCTGTGGTGTGGCCATGGAATTCCCAGTCAGGAGGTTTTGTGGGGGAGGACTCTGGAGACAGAAGTCTTAGAACACCAACTGGGGTTAGGATTAGGGCCGAGGGTAAGCAAGGCCCGAACTGCAGATCCTGGGGAGAACTCTTCAAGATTGAAAATGAGGGCGAGTGTGAGGCAGAAGCTCAGGCTTTTGCCTGTGGTGTTTGTGTGTATAATGGCCACGAAATTTAGGGGTGGACTCATGGGCAAAGGGAGATCCTCCCACATTAGGGTTTTGCACTGCTCAAAATTGCATGTTGTCATTGTTTGGGAAAGGAGGAATCCTGTTTTATGATTCAGGGGTCCCCATGAGGAAGGATTCGAGAGCAGGTTCCTTGTATTGGTGCCTGGGAACCCAACCTTCCAATATAATTTGGGCCTAAGGTAATGGCAGGCCTATGATGGTGGCTCTAGAATGACCCTGAAATGTAGTGGTGCCCTCATAGACCATGGGATATTGTGCCTCTTTGGGGGTATAGCACTGCTCCAAATTGCATGTAGTCATTGTTGGGGAAAGGAGGAATTCTGTTTTTTCAATCAGGACTCCCATAAGGACAGATTCGAGAGCAGAGCTCTGTGGATGGGTGCTTGGAAACCAACCTTTGGGATTGCATTTGGACATGGGTCATACCAGGCCTCATAGGCTGGATCCAGGTCAAGGTACTGAGGGCGCTTAGTTGAAAACGTGGCTCAGGCTGAGGGTCACAGTGCAGGTTTGTGCCCAGGGCGTCCATCAACAGTGGGTGTGGCTGCATGGGCCATGCTGGTTTCTCTTACTCTGAGGGTTTTACACACATCCCAGTAGCAAGGATTCCTGCTGAGGGCAGGAGGACTTCATTTTGTAGACCATGTTCCACCAAATGCAGGGATTTGAGAACAGTCCTCTGGGGACATGCCTTGAAATCCATGTTGGGTAGAGATGATGGCCTAGGGTCATTGCAGGTGTGATCTGGTGGATAGGCGGCCATATACTTGGTGCTGACAGGAGGTCAGGGCTCAGGCTGTGTCAGAGAGAACAATAGTGAACAGGGCAGCCTTTGATATTGGTGTGCCCTCTTAGGCCATGCAGTTTGATCCTCATGTGGGGTTTCGAGGCAGACCCATAGGGCAATTCTTCTCTCTGGTGTGCAGGCAGAAGGCTGCCTAGTGGCTTGAGAAATCCCCATCTGGAGTGCTTGTGGGCCAGGAGTGTGAGGACAGGAATTCTGAAAACACATGCTGGGGTTAGGTTCAGGGCCGAGGGAATTGCAGTTCCAATGCGCAGTGGCTGATTCGAGATCTCCAGCACCTGAGAAAGGGCGAGTGTCAAATGTTCGCTCAAGCTGGAGTTTGTGTCCATTATGGCTGACTAATGGAGGTGTGTCCTCATGAGGAATAGAATAGAGGTTTTCCCACACTGGGGCTCAGGAGCTGCACGAAACAGCTAGGTTTCAATGTGCAGAACAGGGGGAGTCCTATTTGATGACTCCATGTTAACACACATGGGAAGATTGGTTAGCAGAGCTCTAGGCATGCATGCCTATGAATCCCACCTCAGGTTAGCATTTCAGCCGAGGAACATGGCAGGTTCGATCTGCTGCCTCAGGGGTGAAGTACTGAGGGGGCTGAGTTGACATGAACTCTCATGCTGATGGGTCACAATGCTCAGGGGCCATGCAGGATTCTCCTAAGCTGAGGGTTGAACACTGCTCCCAAAAGCAAGGATTCCTTCTGGGACAGGAGGTGTGCTACTTTGTTGCTCAGGGACCACAAGTTGGAACATATGTTGGTATTGCAGAACAGGCTTCTGGGGACTGACACCTGCAAACCTAATCTAGGGTTCTGATGAGTTCCTAGGGACATGTCATGTTCAATCTACGGACTAAGTGCCATTGACCTGGTTGTATGCCTGGAGTGAGGTGCTCAGAGTGTGTCAGACTGCACATTTTTGTCCAGAGCAGCCTACAAAATTGAGGTGGGCTCAGGGGTCTTTCAGGTTTCTCCTAATCTGGAGAGTTTGGGCAAATGTGACGAGCAGAGTTTCCTTCAGGAGGGCAGGCACATTCCTCTGGTGTGACACCAGAGGCCCCATCATGGAAGGCATGTCGGCCAGGACATTGGGAACAGAAGTCTGCAAACAAAAACTTGGCTTTGGATAAGGGGCGAGGTGATCTTAGGCCCGATCTGCCGACACTGAGGGGAGCTCCTCGGGATGAGAAATGAGGACGACTGGGAGGCAGTAGCGCAGGATTTTATGTCTGGATGGTGTGTCCAGGAAGGTTTACGAATGCAAGGGTGTCCTCATGGGGCCATGGAAATTTCTTCCTCTCTGGGGATTCTGTCCATCTCTCAATGGTTTGTTTTCTTTTTGAGGGACATGATGAGTGTTGTTTTCCATCTCAGGCGTTCTCAAAACAGGGATTCCAGAGACGGGCTCTGGGTCTGGGCACCTGGAAAACACCATTGAGTGTTAGGATTTGGGCCTAGGGACATGGCAGGTTCAGTATGCAGGCTCCTGGTCCAGCTCACGAGGGGGCTTGTCTGAGAGACTCAGCTGAGGGTCAACATGCCTGTTTGTGTCCAGGGCGGCCTTCCTGAGTGGGCATGGTCTCATGAGGCATGCAGTGGTTGGACACTCATCCCAACAAGTTCCCTGCCTTAAGGATGGAAGAGGACTCTTTTGTGCATCAGGTTCCCCCAATAGGCAGCGATTTGAGATAAGGCCTGGAGACAGATGCCTGAATACCCAGGTTAGGTAGAGATGACAGCCTCCGTCCGTGGCAGGTCCCACTTACTAAATTGGGGGCCGGCTACCTGGGTGGCTGACAGGAGGTCGGGGCTCAGGCTGTGGCAGACAGAGCATTAGTGCACAGGGTGGCCTATGATATTGCAGTGCCCTTGAGGGCCGTGCATGTTGATCCTCATGTGGGGGTTCTAGCAGAACCATAGGGCAATTCTTCTCCCTAGTGGGCAGGCAGAAGGCTGCATTGTGTCTCCAGAATTCCCAATCTCGAGGGCTTTTCAGCCAGGAGTGTGAGGATGGAAGCCTAACAGAAGCTATGGTTAAGTTCAGTTCCGAGCCCATGGCAGTTCCAATGTGCAGTGGATGATTCAAGAACTCTACCAACTGAGTAAGTTTGAGTGTCAGACATTCTCTCATGCTGGAGTTTGTGTCCATGATGGCTGACTAATGGAGGGGTGACCTCATGAAACCATGGAGATTTTCCTCGCTGAGGCTTGTGAGCTGCTCCAAACAGCAGTGTTTCCTTGCGGGACAGGGAGTCCGGTTTGATGGTTCCAGGGTCCCCCATATGGAAAAATTGGGTAGAAGAGTTCTCCGCATGGATAAATGGAAAGCCTACATCGCATTACCATAAAAGCTGAGGAATATGGTAGGTTCATTCTGGTGGCTCTGGAGTGAAGTATTATGGGTGCTGAGTTGATATGGAGTCTCATGCGGATGGGTCACAATGCCTGTTTGTGTCAAGGGAGACCTTAGAATGTGGTGGGGGCTCAGGAGCCGTGCAGGATGCTCCTACCCTGAGGGTTGGACACTGGTCCCAAGAGTAAGGTTTCCTTCTGGTGACAGGACGGGTTCTGTTGTATGGCTCAGGGAATACATGTTGGAACATATGTTGGTATTTGAGAACAGGCCTCTAGGGACAGATGCCTGCAAACCAAAGCTAGGGTTCTGTTGAGGTCCTAGGGACATGAAAGAATCCAACTTCAGACACAGGGTCAGTGACCTGGGAGTCTGCCTGGAAGCAGGTGCCTGACATGTGTCAGACAGCACATTTTTGTCCAAAGCGGCCAAAGAAATTGGGGTGGGCTCGGGGGCCTTGCTGGTGTCTCCCAATCTGGAGGGTTTGTGCAAATGTGACGGACAGAGTTTCCTTTGGGACAGAAGGCAGAGTCCTGCACTGTGACTCCAGAGGCCCCATCCTTGAGGGTCTGTAGGCCAGGGCTTTGGAGACAAAGCCTGCAAACACAAACTCGTGGAACGGTGAGGGGCGAAGTGGTGGCAGATCGGATCTGCGTACCCTGATGGCAGTGCCTCGTGATCTGAAATTAGGGTGAGGGCGAGGCGGGAGCGCAGGCTTTTCTGTCTGGGTTATGTGTCTTGATTAGCCACAGAATGTCGGGGTGGCCTCAATGGGCCATGGGAGATTCTGCCTCTGTTTGGATTCTGCCCAGGTCCCAAGGGTTTGCAGTCTTTTGGGGACAAGGGAAGAGTGCTGCTTTCCGTCTCAGGGGTCCTGCCATAGCAGAGATTCGAGTTGGCTTCTGGGTCTGGGCACCTGGAGAACCAGAACAAGGGTGAGGCATACGGCCTAGGGGCATGGCAGTCCTGATATGCGGGTCCCTGGTACAGCAAGTGAGTGGGCTTCTTTGAAAGTAGGCTCAGGCTGAGGGCCACATATTCTGTTTGTGACCAGGGCAGCCCTCTAGGGTGGGCGTGGTGTCATGGGCCATGAAGCTGGCTACCCTTCTGAGGTTTGACCCCCAGTCCCACAGCAATCATTGCACATCGTGGGGAAGGAGGAGTGCTCTTTTGTGCTTGAGGTTCCCCCATAGGCGTGATTTGAGCTACGGTCTAGGCAGAGATGCCTGAATAACTGCTTGGGTAGAGATGACAGCCTCGGGCCATGGACGGTCCTACCTGCAGGATATGGGGCCCACTACCTGGGGTCTGACGGGAGGTAGGAGTTGAGGCTTTATCAGACAGAGCATTAGTGCTTCAGGCGGCCTAGGATATTGGGGTGCCGCCGAGGGCCACGGAGGTTGATCTTCTCGTGGGGATTCTGGGAATACCCCTTGGGCCCTTCTTTGTTCTGGAGGACAGGCAGAAGCCTGCGTTGTGTCTACAGAATTCCCAATCTGGAGGGCTTGCAGGTCAGGAGCGTGAGGACGAAGTCTGAACGCACAAGTGCCGGTTCAGTTCAGTGCCGAGCACATGGCAGTTCCAATGTGCAGCGTCTGACTCGAGATCTCCAGCACCTGAGTCAGGGCGAGTGTCCATGATGAGCGACTAATGGCAGGGTGGCCTCATGAGGCCATGGATGTTTTCCCAGGCTGGGGCTTGTGAGCTTCTCAGAACAGCAAGCTTTCATTCTGTGGGATAGAGGGAGTCCATTTGGATGGCTCCAGGCTCCCCCATATGAAAAGTCTTGGTAGCAGAGCTCTCCGATGGATGCCTGGAAAGCATAGGTCAGCTTACCCTTGCAGCCGAGGAACAAGTCTGTTTCAAGCTGGTGGCTTTGGGGCAAAGAGACCAGGGCACTGAGTTTGATAGGGAGCCTCATGCTAATGGGTCACAATGCTGGCTTGGGTACAGGGAGACCTTAGAATGTGGTGAGGGCTCAGGCGCCATGCAGGATTCTCCTGCCCTGATGGTTGGATGCAGCACCCAAGAGCCAGATTGCCATCTGGGGACAGGAGGTGTTCTCTTTTGTGACTCAAAGACCAAATGTTGGACCATAGATAGGAATTCCAGCACTTGCCTCTGGGGACAGATGCCTGCAATCCTAAGCTAGGGTTCCATTGAGTTCCTAAGGGCATTTCAGATTCCATCTTCTGACTCAGGGCAATTGACCTGGGTGTCGGCCTGGAGATAGGTGCCTGGCATGTGTCAGAGTGTGCATTTCTGACCAGAGCGGCCACCAAAATTAGGTTGGGCTCAGGGGCCTTGCAGTTGTCCCCAGTCTGGAGGGACTGTGCAACTGTGACTGCACTGTTTCCTTTGGGATGGCAGGCAGAGTCCTGGTGCTGTGGCTCCAGAGGCCCATTCCTGGATGGCCTGCCAGTGAGGGCTTTGGGGACAACACCTGCAAACACAAACTCGGGTTAAGTTGAGGGGCGAGGTGATGGCAGGCCTGATCTGTCTACTGTGAGGGCAGTGCCTCTGGATCTGAAATTAGGGCGAGGGCAAGGCAGGAGCGCAGGCATTTCTGTCGGGGTTGTGTGTCTCTGTTGGCCACGGAATGGTGGGGTGGCCTCTTGGGTCCATGGGAGATTCTGCGTCTGTGGGGATTCTGCCCGGCTCCCAAGGGTCTGGTGGCTTTTGGAGGCAAGGGCGGAGTGCTGTTTTCTGTCTCAGGGGTCCTGCCATAGCAGGGATTCCAGAGTCAGCTTCTGGGTCCGGGCGCCTGGACAACCCAACCGAATGTGAGGATTTGGGCCTAGGGGCATGGCAGACCCGATATCCGGACTCCTGGTCAAGCTGGTGAGGGTGATTGTCTGAAAGCAGGCTCAGGCTGAGGGTCACAATGCCTGTTTGTATCCAGGGCGGCCCTCCTGGGTGAGCGTGGTCTCATGGGCCATGCAGCTGGCTCCCACTCTGAGGGTTGGATCCCCATCCCCACAGGAAGCTTTTCCTGACAGGGGGAAGGAGGAGTTCTCTTTTGTGCTTGAGGTTCCCCCATAGGCCAGGATTTGAGCTACTGTCTGAGCACAGATGTCTGAATACTCAAGTTTGGTAGAGATGACAGCTGCGGGCCATGGCCGGTCCCACCTGCAGGATATGGGGCCTGCTACCTGGGAGCCTGGCGGGTGGTTGGGGTGGAGGCTCTCTCAGACAGAGCATTAGTGCACAGGGCAGCCTAGGATATTGGGGTGCCTTCGAGGTCCTTGCAGGTTGATCCTCACATGGCGATTCTGGGCAGACCCCTAGGGCCCTTCTTTCTGGAGGGCAGGCAGAAGACGGCATTGTGGATCCAGAATGAACAATCCGGAGGGCTTGCGGGCCTGGAGGGTGAGGACGGAATTCTGAACGCACAAGCGCCGGTTCAGTTCCGTGCCAAGCACCTGGCTTTTCCAACGTGCAGCGTCTGACTCAAAATCTCCAGCACCTGAGTCAGGGCACGTGTAAGATGGTCGCTCAAGCTGGAGTTTGTGTCCATGTTGGCCAAAGAATGGAGGGGTGGCCTCCTGAGGTCATGGAGGTTTTCCCAGGCTGGGGCTTGGGAGCTGCTCCAAACAGCAAGCTTTCATTCTGCGGGACAGGGGGAGTCCGTTTGGATGGCACCAGGGTCCCCCATATGGAAAGACATCATAGCAGAAGTCACCTCATGGGTGCCTGGAAAGCCCAGCTAAGCTTCCCCTTCCAGTCCAGGAACAAGGAAGTTTTGATCTGGTGGCTCCAGGGCAAAGTGCTCCCAGGGCTGTGGTGACATGGAGCCTCATTCTGATGGGTCACAGTGCTGGCCTGTGTCCAGGGTGACCTTAGAATTTGGCAGGGTCTCTGACGCCATGCAGGATTCTCCTCCCCTGAGAGGTGGACGCAGGTCCCAAGAGCCAGGTTGCCTTCTGGGGACAGGTAGTGTTCTGTTTTGTGGCTCAGGGATCAAGGGTTGGACCATATGTATGTATTCCAGAGTTTGCCTCTGGCTACAGATGCCTGCAAAGCTTAGCTAGGGTTCTGTTGAGGTCCTAGGGGCATGTCGGGTTCCATCTTATGACTCAGGGCCATTGATCTGGTGTCTTCCTGGAGGTCAGTGTCTGGCATGTGTCTGAAGGCGCATTTTTTCCAAGGCGGCCAACGAATTTAGGGTGGGCTCAGTTGCATTGCAGGTTTCTCCTAATCTGGAGGGTTGTGCAACTGTGACAGGCAGAGGTTCCTTCAGGTGGGAAGGCAGAGTCCTGCACTCTGTCTCTAGAGGCCCCATCCTGGAGGGCCTGTTGGCCAGGGCTTTGGGGACAAAAGTCTGCCAACCAAACTCGTGATAGGGCTAGGTGCCAGGTGATAGCAGGCCCGATCTGCAGACCGTGAGGGCAGTGCCTCGGGATTTGAAATGAGAGCGATGGGGAGGTGGGAGTGCTGGATTTTCTGTCTGGGTTGCATGCCTGGGTTGGCCATGGAATGTAGTGGTAGCCTCATGGGGCCATGGGAGATTCTGCCACTATGAGGATTCTGCCCGGCTCCCAAGGGTTTGGTGTCTTTCGGGGGGAAGGGAAGAGTGTTGTTTTCTGTCTCAGGGGTCCCGCCATAGCAGGGATTCCAGTCGGCTTCTGGGTCCGGGTGCCTGAAGAACCCGATCCAGGGCGAGGACTGGTGCCTAGGTTCATGTCAGACCCGATATGCAGGCTCCTGTTCCAGCTAGCGAAGGGGCTTGTTTGAAAGTGGGCTCTGGCTGATGCTCACAATGACTGTTTGTGGCCAGGTCGGCCCTACTGGGTGGGCGTGGTGTCATGGTCCATGCAGCTGGCTCCCACTCTGAGGGTTTGACCCTCATCACCACAGCAAGCTGTGCTTGCCATGGGGAAGGAGGAGTGTTCTTTTGTGCTTGAGATTCCCCCATAGGCCGGGATTTGATCTAGGGTCTGGGCACAGATGCTTGAATACACAGGATGGGTAGACCTGACAGCCTCGGGCCATAGCCGGTCCCACCTGCAGTATATGGGGTCCGTTATCTGGGGGGCTGATGGGAGGATGGCCTCAGGCTGTGTCAGACAGAGCATTAGTGCACAGGGCATCTTTGGATATTGGGGTGCTGTCGAAGGCCATGCAAGTTGATCCTCACGTGAGGATTATGTGCAGACCCATAGGGCCCTTTTTCTTTCTGGAGGGCAGGCAGAAGGCTGTGTTGTGGATTCAGAATTCCCAATCTGGACAGCTTGCTGGCCAGGAGGTTGAGAACGGAATTCAGCTCAGTTCCGAGCACAGGTTAGATCCAATGTGCAGTGTCTGTCTCGAGATCTCCAGCACCTGCATCAGGGCTGGTGTCAGATGGTCTCTCATGGTGGACTTTGTGTCCATGATGGCCGACGAATGGAGTGGTGGCCTCAACAGGCCATGGAGGTTTTCCCAGGCTGGGGCTTGTGAGCTGCACCTAACAGTAAGATTTCATTCTCGGGGGACAGGGCGACTTCGTTGATGGCTCCAGCGTCAAATATATGGAAAGACTTGGTAGCAGAGCTTACCCCATCTATGCCTGGAAAGCCCCGCTCAGCTTACCTTATAGCCCAGAAAAAAGGCAATTTCGATGTAGTGGCTCTGGGACGAGGTGCCCCTTGGTCTAAGTTGACAGGGAGCCTCATGCTCTTGGGTCACAATGCTGGCTTGTGTCCAGGGAGACTTTAGAATGTGGCGGTTGCTCAGGCGACATTCAGGATTCTTCTCACCCAAGGGTTAGACAAAGCTCCCAAGTTACATGTTCCCTTCTTGGGACAGGAGGTGTTCTGTTTTGTGGCTCAGGGACCAAGTGTTGGACCATATGTAGGTATTCCAGAACTTGCCTCTGGGGACCAATGCCTGCAGACCTAAGCTAGGGTCCCATTGAGGTCCTAGGGTCATGTCAGTTTCCATATTCTGACTCAGGGACATTGACCTGGGTGTCTGCCTTGAGGTAGGTGTCTGGCAAATGTCAGACTGTGCATTTTGGTCGCGAGTGGCCAACAAAATTGGGGTGGGCTCAGGGGCATTGCAGGTGTCTCCCAATCTGGAGGGTTTGTGCAGTTGTGACAGGCAAAGTTGCCTTCAGGAGGGCATGCAGAGTCCTGCGCTGTGGCTCCAGGGGTGCATCCTGTTGGCCAGGGCTTTGGGGATAAAAGTCTGTAAACACAAACTCGGGTTAGGGTTAGGGGTGAGGTGATGGCAGGAATGATCTGCAGACTTTGAGGGCAGTGCCTCTGCATTTCAAATAATGGCAATGGGAATGCGGGAGCGCAGGCTTTTCTGTCTGGGTTGTGGGTGTTGGCGGGCCATGGAAAATAGGGGTGGCCTCATGAGGCCATGAGAGATTCTGCCTCTGTGGGGATTCTGCCCATCTCCCAGGGGTTTGGTGCCTTCAGGGGAAGGAATGAGTGCTGTTTTCCGTCTCAGTCATCCCTCCATAGCAGGGATTCCAGGGTCGGCTTCTGGGTCCAGGAGCCTGGAGAACCCAACCGAAGGTGAGGATTTGGGCCTTGGGGCATAGCAGGCCCATTATGTGAGCTCCTGATTCAGGTAGCGAGGGGGCTTCTTTGAAAGCAGGCTGAGGCTGAGGATCACAATGCCGGTTTGTGTCCAGGGTGGCTCTCCTGGGTGGGCGTGGTCTCATGGGCCATTCAGATGGCTTCCACTTTGAGTGTTGGACACCCATCCCCACAGCAAGCTTTTCTTGCCATGTGGTAGGAGGAAAGCTCTTTCGAGCTTGAGGTTCCCCCATAGGCTGGGATTTGAACTAATGTCTGGTCACAGATGCCTGAATACCCATGTTGGGTAGAGATGACAGACTCAGGCCAGGGCCAGTCCCACCTGCAAGATATGGGTCCCTCTACCAGGGTTGATGACGGGAGGTTGGGCCTCAGGCTGTGTGAGACAAAGCATGAGTACACAGGGTGAACTAGGATATTGGGGTGCCTTGAGGGCCGTGCAGTTTGACCCTCAGTTGGGGATTCTGGGAAGACCCATAGGGCCCTTCTTTTCTGGAGGGCAGGCAGAAGGCTGCATTGTGGTTCCAGATTCCCAATATGGAGAGCATGTGGACCACAAGGGTGAGGACAGAATTCTGAATGCACACGCGCTGGTTCAGTTCAGTGGGGAGCACATGGCAGTTACAATGTGCAGCATCTGACTCGAGATCTCCAGCACCTGAGTCAGGGCGAGTATCAGATGGTCGCTCATGCTTGGGTTTGTGTCCTTGATGGCCGACAAATGGAGCGGTGGCCTCATGAGGCCATAGAGGTTTTCCCAGACTAACCTGTGAGCATCTCTGAACAGCAAGCTTTCCTTCTGCAGGACAGGGGCAGTCTTTTTGGACAGCTCCATGGTCCCCTATATGGAAAGACTTGGTAGCAGAGCTCTCCGCATGGATGCCTGGAAAGCCCAGCTCAGCTTACCATTGTAGCGCAGGTACAAGGCACTTTCGATCTGGTTTCTCTGGGTCAAAGTGCCCAGGGGGCTGAGTTGACAGGGAGCCGCATACTGATGGGTCACAATGCTGGCTTGTGTCCAGGGAGACCTTAGAATGTTGTGGGGGCTCAGGCGAAATGCAGGATTCTCCTCCTCTGAGGTTCGAACGCGGGTCCCAAGAGCCAGGTTGCCTTCTGGGGACAGGAGTTGTTCTGTTTTGTTGCTCAGGGACCAAGTGTTGGACCACATGTATTTATTCGAGAGCTTGCCTCTGGGGATATATGCCTACAAACATAAGCTAGGGTTCAGTTGAGGTCCTAGGGGCATGTCAGTTTCCATCGTCTGTCTCAGGGACCTTGACCTGGCTGTCTGTCTGGAGGTACGTGTCTGGCTTGTGTCAGACTGCACATTTTTATCCAGAGTGGCCAACGAAATTGGGGTTGGCTCAGGGGCCTTGCAGTTGTCTCCTAATCTGTAGGATTTGTGCAACTGTGACGGGTAGAGTTTCCTTTGGGAGGGCAGGCAGAGTCCTGCGCTGTGGCTCCAGAGGTCCCATCCTGGAGGGCTTGTCGGCCAGGGATTTGGGGACAAAATTCTGCAAACACAAACCCGAGTTAGTTTTAGGGGGGTGAGTTGGTGGCAGGCCCAATCTGTGGACCGTTAGTACAGTGCCTCGGAATCTGAAATTAGGGCGACAGGGAGGTGAAAGTGCAGGCTTTTCTTTCTAGCTTGTGAGTCTTGTTTGGCCACGGAATGTAGGGGTGGCCTCATGGGGCCATGGGAGATTATGCCTTTGTGGGGACTCTGCCCGTCTCCCAACAGTATGGTGTCTTTTGGGAGGAAGGGAAAAGTGCTTTTTTTCCATCTCAGTGGTCCCACCATAGCAGGGATTCCAGAGTTGGCTTCTGGGTCTGGGCGCCTAGAGAAGCCGACTGAGGGTGACTATTTAGGCCTAGGGGCATGGCAGGCCCGCTCTACGGGCTCCTCGTCCAGATAGCGAGGGGGCTTGTTTGAACGCGAGCTCAGGCTGAGGCTCACAATGCCTGTTTATGGCCAGGGCAGACCTCCTGTGAGTGCGTGGTCTCAGGGGCCTTACTTCTCTTTCCAACTCTGAGGGTTTGACGCCCATCCCCTCAGCAAGCTTTTACTGCCATGGGGAAGGAGTAGTGCTCTTTTGTGCTTGAGGTTCCCCCATAGGCTGGGATTTGTGCTAAGATCTGGACACAGATGCCTGAATACCCAGGTTAGGTAAAGATGGCAGCCTCCAGCCATGACGGTCCCTCCTGCAGGATATGGGGCCTGCTATCTGGGGGCTGATGAGAGGTCAGGGCTCAAGCTGTGTCCAACAGAGCATTAGTGTACAGCGCGACCTAGGATTTTGGGGTTCCGTTGAGGGCCGTGCAGTTTGATCCTCACGTGCGGATTCTGGGCAGACCCCAGGGCCTTTCTTCTTTCTGGAGGGCAGGCAGAAAGCTGCGTTGTGGCTCCAGAATTCCCAATCTGGAGGGCTTGCAGGCAAGGAGGGTGAGGACAGAAGTCTGAAAGCACAAGCACTGGTTCAGTTCCATGCCGAGCACCTGGCATTTCCAATGTGCAGCATCTGACTTGAGATCTCCAGCACCTGAGTCAGGGTGAGTGTCAGATGGTCGCTCACTCTGAAGTCTGTGTCCATGATGGCCGACGAATGGATAGGTGTCTTCATGAGTCCATGGAGGATTATCTAGGCTGCGGCTTGTGAGCAGCTCCGAACAGCAAGCTTTCCTTCTGCGGGACAGCGGGAGTTCGATTTGATATATCCAGGGTCCCCCATATGGAAAGACTTGGTAGCACGGCTCACAGCATGGATGCCTGGAAAGCACATCTTAGCTTACAATTGCAGCCCAGGAACAAGGCAGTTTCTATCTGGTGACTCGGGGAGAAATGCCCAGGGGGCTGAGATAATAGGGAACCTCATGTTGATGGGTCACAAAGCTGGCTTGTGTCCAGGGAGACCTTAGAATGTGACAGGGGCTCAGGCGCCATGCAAGACTCTCCTCCCCTGAGGGTTGACCTCAGCTCCCAAGGGCCAGGTTGCCTTCTGGGGACAGGAGGTGTTCTGTTTTTTGGGTCAGGGAGCAAGTGTCAAACAATATGTAAGTATTCCAGAATTTGCATCTTGGGACAGATCCCTGTGAACAAACTAGGGTTCTGGTAAGGTCTAGGTCCATATCAGGTTCTATCTTCTGATTCAGGGCCAATGACCTGGGTGTCTGTCTGGAGGTAGGTGTCTGGCATGTGTCAGACTGCGCATTTTTGTTCAGAGCATCCAAAAAAATTGGGGTGGGCTCAGGAGCATTGCAGTTGTCTCCCAATCTGGAGGGTTTCTGCATCTGTGACGGGCAGAGTTTCCTTCATGAGGCCAGGCAGAATCCTGTGCTGTGGCTTCAGAGGCCCCATCCTGGAGGGCTTGTCGGCCAGGGCTTTGGGGACAAAAGTCTGCAAACACAAACTCGGGTAGTGTTAGGGGGATGGTGATGGCAGGCCCGATCTGCAGACCATAATGGTAGTGCCTCGAGATCTGAAATTAGGGGGACAGGGAGGCGGGAGCACAGGTTTTTCTGTCTGGGATGTGTGTCTCGGTAGGCTACGGAATGTAGGGGTGAGCTCATGGGGTCATGGAATATTCTGCCACTATGGGGATTCTGCTTGGCTCCCATGGGTTTGGTTTCTTTTAGGGGGAAGGGAAGAGTGCTGTTTTCCATCTCAGGGCTACCTCCATAGAAGGGATTCCAGAGTCGCCTTCTGGGTCAGGGTGCCTGGAGAACCTGACTGAGGATGAGGATTTGGTTCTACTGTCAAGCTAGACCCGAAGTGCAGGCTCCTGGTCCAGCTAGCAAGGGGGCTGGTTTGAAAGTGGGCTCAGGCTGAGGGTCACAATGCCTGTTTATGGCCAGGGCGGCCGTTCTGGGTAGGCGTGGTCTCATGAGCCATGCAGCTGGCTCCCTCTCTTAGGTTTTGACCCCTATTCCCACAGCAAGCTTTTCCTACCTTGGGGACAGAAGAGTGCTCTTTTGTGCTTGAGGTTCCCTCATAGACCAGGATTTGAGCTAACGACTGGGCACAGATGCCTAAATACACAGGTTGGGTAGAGATGACAGCCTCGCCCCATGGACGATCCCTCCTGCAGGATATGGGGCCTGCTACATGGGGGGGGGGCTGACAGTACATGAGTCTCAGGCTCTGTCCGACAGAGCATTTGTGCACAGGGCGGCCTAGGATACTGGGTTGCCGTCCAGGGCCAAGCAGTTTGATCCTCAGGTGCGGACGCTGGGCAAACCCACAGGGCCCTTCTTCTTTCTGGAGGGCAGGCATAAGGCTGTATTGTAGCTCCAGAATTCCCAATTTGTTGGGCTTGCATGCCAGCAGGGTGAGGACGGAAGTCTGAAAGCATAAGCTCTGGTTCAGTTCAGTGCCGAGCGTAAGGCAGTTCCAATTTGCAGCGTCTGACTTGAGATCCAGCACCTGAGTCAGGTCGAATGTCAGATGGTCGCTCACGCTGGATTTTGTGTCTGTGATGGCCGACGAATGGAGGTGTGGCCTCCTGAGGCCATGGTGCTTTTCCAAATCTGGAGCTTGTGAGCTGCTTTGAATAGAAAGCTTTCCTTCTGCGGGACAGGGGGAGTCCATTTTGGTGGCTCCATGGTCCCCAACATGGAAAGATTTGGGAGCAGAGCTCACCGCATGGATGCCTGGAAAGCCCAGCTCAGCTTACCCTTGCAGCGCAGAAACTAAGCAGTTTCTATCTGGTGGCTCTGGGGCGAAGTGCCTAGGCGGCTGAGTTGACAGGGAGCCTCATGCTGATGGGTCACAATGCTGGCTTGTGCAAGGGAGAGCTTAGAATGTGGTAGGGCCTAAGGCGACATGCAGGATTCTCCTCCCCTGAGTGTTGGATGCAGCTCCCAAGAGCCAGGTTGCTTTCTGGGAACAGGAGGTGTTGTTTTGTGGCTCAGGGACCAAGTGTTAGAACGTATGTAGGTATTCCAGTACTTACCTCTGGGAACAGATGACTGCAAACCTATGCTAGTTTTACACTGAAGTCCGAAGGGCATGTCAGGTTCCATCTTCTGATTCAGGGCCATTGACCTGGGTGTCTGCCTGGAGGTAGGTGTCTGACAAGTGTCAGACTGTGCATTTTTGTCCAGAGCATCCAACAAAATTGGGGTGGGCTCAGGGTCCTTTCAGGTGTCTCCCAAGCTAGAGGATTTGTGCAACTGTGACGGGCAGAGTTTCCTTCGAGTGGGCAGACAGAGTCCTGCACTTTGGCTCCAGATGCCCCATCCTGGAGGTCCTGTCAGCCAGGGTTTTGGGGACAGAGTCTGCAAACACAATCTCGGGTTAGCTTAGGGGCAAGGTGATGGCAGGCCCGATCTGCAGACCTTGAGGGCAGTGCCTTCGGATCTGAAATTCAGTCAACAGGGAGGCGGGAGCGCAGGCTTTTCTCTCTGGGTTGTGTGTCTTGTTTGGCCATGGAACGTAGGGTTTGCCTCATGGGACCATGGGAGATTCTGCCTCTGTGGGGATTCTGTCGGGCTCCCAAGGGTTTGGTGTCTTTCGGGGGGAATGGAAGAGTGTTGTTTTCTGTCTCAGAGTCCCACCATATCAGGGATTCCAGAGTTGGCTTCAGGGTCTGCGCACATATAGAAACGTACGGTGGTTGAGGATTTGGGATTTGGGGCATGGCAGGCCCGATACGAGGGCCCCTGGTCCAGCTAGTGAGGGTGCTTGTTTGAAAGCCGGCTCAGGATGAGTGTCACAATGCCTGTTTGTGGCCAGGGTGGCCCTCCTGGGTGTGCGTGATCTCATGGGCCATGCAGCTGGCTCCAACTCTGAGGGTTGGACACCAATCCCAACAGCCAGATTTCCTGCCATGGGGAAAGAAGAGTACTCTTTTGTTCTTTAGGTTCCCCCATAGGCACCGATTTGAGGGAAGTTCTGGGCACAGATGGCTGATTACCCATGTTGGGTAGAAATGACTGCCTCAGGCCACAGCAAGTCCCACCTGCAGGTTTTGGGGCCCACAATCTGAGTGGCTGACAGGTGGTCTTGGCTCAGGCTGGGTCAACCAGTGCATGAGTGTCCAGTGTGACCTATGATATTGGTGTGCCTTCGAGGGCCATGCTGGTGGATTCTCATGTGGGGTTTCTGAGTCAACTCATATGGCAGTTCTTCTTTCTGGTGGGCTGGAAGAAGGCTGCTTTGTGGCTCCAGAATTCCCAATCTGGAGGGCTTTGGGGCCAGGAGCTTGATGAAGGAAGTTGGAAAACTCAAGCTACGCTTCAGTTCAGTGCTGAGCGCATGGCAGTTCCAATGTGCAGGGGCTGATTCAACATCTCCAGCACCTGATTAAGGGCGACTATCAGATGTCCTCTCATGCTGGATTTTGTGTCCATTATGGCCGACGCCTGGAGTGGGGTCCCAAGAGCCATGGAGGTTTTCCCACGCTTCTGCTTGTGAGCTGCTCCAAACAGCAAAGTGTCCTTCCACAGGACAGGGGGAGTCCATTTGAATGGTTCAAGTGTCCCCCATATGGGAAGTTTGCATAGCAGAGCCTCTGCATGGATGCCTGGAAAGCCCACCTTGGGATAACATCACAGCCAAGGAACGGGGCTGGTTTGATCTGCGGGCTGTGGTGGGAAGATCCAAGGGGCCTGAGTTGACAGGGTTTCTCAGTCCGATGGGTCACAATGCTGTTTGCTGTCCAGGGAGACCTTAGGATGTGGCGTTGGATCAGGGGCCATGCAGGATTCTCCTACCCTGAGTGTTGGACCCAGTTCCTAAGTGCAAGGTTTCCTTCTGGGGACAGGAGGGGTTCTGTTGTGTGGCTCAGGGACCACATGTTGGACCATATGAGGTATTCCAGAACAGGCTTCTGGGGACAGATGCCTGAAAACCTGAGCTAGGGTTCCAATGAGGGCCTAGGGTCAGGTCAGGTTCAATCTTTTGATTTAGCGCCATTTACTTGCATGTCTGCCTGGAAGTGGGTGCCTAGTGTGTGTCAGACTGTGCATTTTTGTCCAGAGCATCCTATGAAATTGGGATGGGCTCAGGGGCCTTGTAGGTTTCTCCTAATCTGAAGGGTTTGGGCAACTGTGATGGGCAGAATTTCCTTTGGGAGGGCAGGCACAGTCCTGCGGTGTGGCTCCAGAGATCCCATCCTGGAGGGCATGTGTGCCATGCCTTTCGGGACAGAAGTCTGTAGACAAAAACCCAGGTGAGGGTTAAGGGCTAGGTGATGGGAGGAGCTATCTGCACACTCTGTGGGTAGCTCCTCGGGATTTGAAGTTCGGGCGACTGGAAGTCGGTAGCTCAGGCTTTTCTGACCACGGAATGGAGGGGTTGCGTTGTGGGGCCATGGGAGATTCTTCCTCTCTGGGGATTCTCCCAGCTCCCAAGAGTTTGGTGCCTTTCTGGGGGAAGGGAAGAATGCTGTTTTCGTTCTCAGGATTCCCGCCCAAACAGGGATTCCATAGGCGGGTTCTGGGAAAGGGCACCTGGAGAACCCTACCGACGGTTAGCATGTGGGCCTAGGAGCATGACAGTTCCACTCTGTGGGATCCTGGTCCAGCTCCCGAGGGGGCTTGTTTGAAAGCAGGCTCAAGCTGAGGGTCACAATGCCTTTTTGTGGACAGGGAGGCCCTCCTGTGTGGGCGTGATTTCATGGGCCATGCATCTGGCTCCCACTCTGAGGGTTGGACACCCGTCCCAACATCCAGGTTTCCTGCCATGGGAAAGGAAGAGTACTCTTTTGTGCTTCAGTTTATCCCAAAAGCAGGAATTTGAGGTAAGGTCTTGGGACAGATGCCTGAATAACCAGTTTGGGTAGAGATGACGGACTCTGGCATGGCACATTCCACCTGCAGGATACAGGCCCTTCTATCTGGGTAGCTGACAGGAGGTCGGGGTTCCAGCTGTTTCAGACAGAGCATGAATGCACAGGGCAGCCTCTGATATTGGGGTGCTGTCAAGGGTCATGCATGTGGATCCTCATGTGGGGTTTCTGAGAAGACCCATCGGGCACTTCTTCATTCTGGTGGGCAGGCAGAAGGCTGTGTTGTGGCTCCAGAATTCCCAATATGGAGGGCTTGTTGTCCAGGAGTGTGAGGACAGAAGTTGGAAAACACAAGATACTCTTCAGTTCAGTGTAGAGCGCATGGCAGTTCCACTGTATAGCGGTGATTCAAGCTGCTCCAAGCTGCAAGGTTTCCTTCTGTGGGACAGTTGAGTCTTTTTGGAGGGCTCCATGATGCCCCGTATGGAAATACTTGAGAGCAGGGTTCTAAGGATGGATGCCTGGATACCCCACCTTGCATTCCCATTGGCTCCTAGCGACAAGGATGTTTCAATCTGCTGGCTCTAAGGCGAGTTACACAAGGGGGTGATTTGAAATGGAATCTCCTGAGGATGGGTCAAAATGTCAGTTTGTGTCTATGGAGACCTTGGAATGTGTCGGTGGCTGAGGCGCCCTGCAGTATTCTCCTATCTGGAGGGTTAGACAAAGCTCCAAAGAGCAAGCTTCCCATGTGGAGACGAGACATGTTCTGTTTGGTCCCACAGGAACCCCCCATATGCTGGTATTTGAAACCAGGCCTCTGAGGAGAGACGCCTGGAAACCAAAGCTACGGTTCAGATTAGGGCCTAGGGCCCTGTCCGATTCAATCTTCTGTGTCTGGGGACATCTGTCTGCTTGTCTGCGTGAAGGTAGTTGCTCAGCTTGTGTCAAATCGCCCCTGATTGTCCAGAATGGCCTACACGATTGGGATGGCCTCATGGGCCTTGGATGTTTCTCCCAATCTGTAGGGTTGTGGCCAATGGAATGGGCAGAGTTTCCTTGGTTAGGGCAGGCACAGTCCGGTGGTGTGGCTCCAAAGGTCCCAGCCAGAGGGTGTGTGGGCCAGAGCTGTGTGGACCGAAGACTGAAAACACAAACTTGGCTTAGGTTTTTGGACAAGGGTATGGCAGGCCCAATCTACAGACTGAGATGGGAGCTCCTTGAGATATGAAAGGAGGGTGAGCGGGAGGCGCTTGCTCAGGCTTTTGTCTCTGGATTTTGTGTCAAGGATGGCCGTGGAATGTAGGGTTGGCCTCATGGGCCATGGAGAAGTCTCTCTCTGTGGATATGGCCCAGCTCCCAAGAGTTTGGGGTCATTCTGTGGGAATGCAGGAGTCCTGTTTTCTACCTCAGGTGTCCCTCCAAAACAGGGATTCCAGAGCAGAGCCCTGGGTATGGGTGACTGGAAAACCCGAACTCAGGTTAGGATTTGGGGCCTAAGGGATGGTAAGCCCCATATGCGGGCACTTGGTCCAGCCACTGAGAGGCTTTATTTGAACATGGGGCTCAGGCTGAGGGTCACAATGCGTGTTTGTGCCCAAGGCGGCCCTCAAGCGTGGGCGTGGCCTAAAGGGCCCTGCAGGTTTCTCCTACCCTGAAGGTTGGACACCATGCCAACAGCAAATATTCCTGCCATGGGGAAGGAGAGGTTCTAATTTGTGCATCAGGTCCCCCCCGCCACCCATGCAGGGATTAGAGATAAGGTCTAGGTTCAGATGCCTGCAAACCCAGGTTGAGAAGAGGTGACGGCCTGAGGCCATGGCGGGTCCCTTGTGCTGACTGTGCAGCCAGCTCTCTGGGTTTCAGTCAGGAGGTCTTGGCACAGGCTGTGTCAGACAGAGCATTAATGGCCAGGGCATTATTTGAAAATGGGGTGCAGTGGAGGGCTGTGCAGATTGTTCCTCATTTGGGGTTTCTGGGCATCCTCATAGGGCAATGTTTTTCTTCAGGTGGGAAGGCAGAGTGCTGTGTTGTGGCTCCTGAGTTCCCAATCCAGAGTGCTTGTGGGCCAAGAGTGTGAGGACTTCAGTCTGAAAACACAAGCTAGGATTAGGTTTGGGGCCAAGGGCAAGGCAAGCCCACTTTGCAGAAGCTGAATTGAGATCACCCGCATCTGAAGTCAGGGCGAGTATCAGAGTTTGGCTCAGGCTGGAGTTTGTGTCCATGATGGCCCCTTCATGAAAGGGCGGCCTCAGGAGGCCATGGAGGTTTTCCCCAACTGGGGGTTGTAAGCTGCTCCCTACCGCAAGGTAACCTTCTTTGGGACCGTTGAGTCCTGTTGGCTGGCTCCAGGACACTCTGTTCAGATCGACATGAAAACAGGGTTCTATGGATGGATGCCTGGAAACCCCACCTCACATTCCCATTGGATCCTAACGATAATCATGTTCGATCTGCTGGCATTGTGGCGAGCTACCCAGGGGGCTGAGTTTTGTTGGACTCTCCTGAGGTTGGGTCATAATGTGGGTTTGTTTTCATGGAGACATTGGAATGTGGTGGTGGCTCAGGGGTCCTGCAGTATTCACCTACCCAGAGAGTTTGACACAGCTCCAAATAGCAAGCTTCCCATGTGGAGTCAAGAGTTGTTCTGTTTGTTGCCTCAGGCAACCCCCATATGCTGGTATTCAGAACCAGACCTCTGAGGTCATTCGCCTGGAGACCAAAGCTAGGCTTCATATTAGGGCCTAGGGCCCTGTCCGGTTCAATCTTCAGTCTTTGTGGACATCGGTGTTCAAGTCTCAGTGGAGGTAGTTGCTCAGCTTGGGTCAGAATGCCCCTTTTTGAGATGGCTTCTGGGGCCTTGGAGGTTTCTCCTAATCTGTAGGGTTGTGGCCAATGGGATGGGCACAGTTTCTTTGGAGAGGGCAGGCACGGTCCTGTGGTGGTGGCCTCAAGAGGCCCCGGCCTGGAGCGTGTGTGGGCCAGCACTGTCAGGATAGAAGTCTGAAAACACAAGCTAGGCTTAGGTTTGGGGCCGAGGGTATGGCAGGCCAATCTACAGACCGAGATGGGAGCTCCTCATTATATGAAATAAGGGGGAGTGTGAGACGGTCGCTGAGTCTTTTGTCACTGGATTTTGTGTCAAGGATGGTCAAGGAATGTAGGGGTGACCTCATGGACCAAGGAAGAATGTCCCTCTCTGTGTATCTGGCCGGCGCCCAAGAGTTTGGGGTCATTCTGTGGGAAGGGAGGAGTCCTGTTTTCTACCTCAGTTTTCCCTCAAATAGTGGGATTCCAGAGCAGATCCCTGGGTATGGGCGACTGGAAAACCCGACATTTGGTTAGGATTAGGGCCTAGTTGCATGGCAAGCCCCATATGTGTGCTCTTGGTCCAGTAACTGAGAGGTTTTATTTGAAAACGGGGCTCATGCATAGGGTCCCAATGCGTGTTTGTGCCCAAGGCGGCCCTCAAGCCTGGGCATGGCCTCATGGGTCATGCAGGTTTCTCCTACCCTGAAGGTTGGACACCATGCCAACAGCAAGTATTCCTGCCATGGGGAAGAAGTTCTAATTTGTGCAGGAATTGAAGATAAGGTCTAAATTCAGATGCCTGAAAACCCAGGTTGGAAAGAGATGATGGCCTAATGTATGGCGGGTCCAGTGTGCTTTCTGGGTGTCTGTCGGGATGTCTGGGCCCAGGATGTGTCAGACAGAGCATTAGTGCCCAGGGAAGCCTATGAATTTAGGGTGCGGTCGAGGGCCATGCAGGTTGATCCTCATTTGTGGTTTCTGGGCAACCCCATAAGACAACGTTTCCTTCAGGTGGGCAGGCAGAGTGCTGTGTTGTGGCTCCGGAATTCCCAATATGGACAGTTTGTGGGCTAAGAGTGTGAGGACGGAAGTCTGAAAACACAAGCTAGGGTTAGGTTTCAGACGGAAGGCATGGCAGGTCCACTCTGCAGAGGGTAAATCAAGATCTCCAGCATCTGAAGTAAGGGCAAGTTTCAGAAATTGCCTCAGGCTGGAGTTTGTGTCCATGATGACCCTTTAATGAAAGAGTCCCTCATGAGGCCATCGAGGTTTTCCCCCTCTGGATATTGTGAGCTGTTCCAAACTATAATGTTTCCTTCTACGGGACAGGCGAGTACTGTTGGATGTCTCAAGAATGCCCCATAGGGAAAGACGGAAGAGTAGGCCTCTAAAGATGGATGCCTGGAAACCGCACCTCCCATTCCCATTGGCTCTTAGGGATAAGGCAGGATTGATCTACTAGCTCTGGGGCGAGCTACCCAGGGGCTGAGTTGAAATGCACTCTCATGAGGATGGGTTATAATGTGTGTTTGTGTTAATGGAGACCTTGGAATGTGGCCGTGGCTCAAGGGTTCTGAAGGAATCTCCTACCCAGATGGTTTTATACTGCTCCAAATAGGAAGCTTCCTATGTGGAGATGAGAGGTGTTCTGTTTTGTGCCTCAGGAATCCCTATTTTCTGGTTTTCAAAACCAGGCCTCTGTGGAGAGATGAGTGGAGACCAAAGCTAGGGTACAGATTAGAGCCTAGGGGCCAATCTTCAGTCTCTGGGGACATCTTTCTGGGTGTCTTAGTGGAGGTAGTTGCTCAGCTTGGGTCAGAATGCCCCTTTTTTCCAGGGCGTCCTACACAATTGGCATGGTGTCGGTGGCCTTGTGGTTTCTCCTAATCTCTAGGATTGTGGCCAATGTAATGGGTACTGTTTCCTTCGAGAGGGCAGACATAGTTCTGCAGTGTGGCTCTAGAGGCCCCAGCCTGGGAGCTGTGTGCACCTGTGCTGTGGGGACAGACAACTGAAAACACAAACTCGGCTTAGGTTTGGGGCCGAGGGTATGGCAGGCCAGATCTACAGATCGTAAGGGGTGGATCTCTGGATATGCTATAAGGGCGGGTGTGAGGCAGTAGCTTAGGCTTCTGTCTCTGGATTTTGTGTGAAGGTTGGTGGTGGAATTTATGGGTGGCCTCACTGGTCTGTGGAATATCCTCCCTCTTCAGGGATTTTTGCACAGCTCCAAAGAGGATTGTTTCTTTGTGGGGAAAGGAGGAATCCTGTTTTCTGTTTGAGGGTTCCACATAAGGGGAATTCGCATGCAGGGCTCTGTGTATGTGTGCCTCGATACCCAACCTCGGTTTAAGATTTGGGCCTAGGATCACAGTAGTCCTCAGATGCTGGACCTAGGTAGAGCTACCGAGGGGGCTTCATTGAAAACGTGGCTGAGGCTGAGAGCCACCATGTGTGTTTCTGCCCAGCATGGCCCTCAAGAGTTCAGGTTTCTCCTACTCTGAGGGTTTAACACACATACCAACAGCAAGGTTTTCTGCTGTGGGGTAAGATGACTTCTATTTTGTGGATCATGTTCCCCCATATGCAGGATTTTGAGACCAGACCTCTGGGGACAGAGGCCTATAAACCCAGGTTGTGTAGAGATGGTGACCAAGGGCATGGCAGATCTGATTTGTGGACAGGTGGATAGCTATTCTGGTGGCTGATAAGGAGGCCTGGCTCTGTCTCTGGCAAATAGAACATTAATCCACAGGTGGGCCTATGAAATTTTGGTTCCCTCAGGGCCATGCATGTTGCTCCTCATTTGGGGGTTTTGTGCAGTCCCATAGGCACTTTTCCCTTCTGAAAGGCAGGAAGAGTGTTCTGTTGGGGTCCAGAATGCCCAATCTGAAGGGCTTGTGAACCAGGACTCTGGGGACGGAAGACTGAAAACACAAGATAGGATTAGGGTAAGGGTTATGGCATGCAGGGCCGATCTGCCGAGGCTGTGCGAGTTCACCGGCATGTGAAATAAGGGCGAGTGTAAGACGTCCCCTCAGGCTGGATATTGAGTCGATAAAAACCACCTGATATACGGGTGGGCTCATGGGGATATGGAATTTTTCTGACTCTGGGACTTGGGCACAGCTCCAAACAACAAGGTTCCTGTCTTCAAGACAGAGGGAGTGATTTTTGGTAGCTCAATTATCTCCCCCGTAGGTAAAGATTCAAGAGCAGACTCAATGCCTGGATGTCTGCTAATCCCACCTAGGGTTCCCATTGGAGCCGAGGGACATAGGAGGTCCTATCTGCTTGCTCTGGGGCGAGATACCCAGGGGGCTGAGAAGAAAATGAGTCTCATGCTCAGGGTCAATGCTCAGGTCAATGTGGCTTTGTGTCTAGGGTGACCATCGAATGTGGTGGTGGCCTCAGGGGCCATCCAGGAGTCTACTACGCTGAGGATTTGACACAGTTCCAAATAGCAAGGATTCCTTCTGGGAACTGGAGGTGTTGTGTTCTATGGCTCAGGGATCCCCCAAATGTTGGTATTTGAGACCAGGCCTCTGGGGACAGATGCCTGAAAACCCAAGCTCTGGTACAGGTCAGAGCCTAGGGGCATGTCAAGTTCAATTTACTGTCTCTGTTGCCATTTACCTGGGGTTTGATGGGTGGTAGTTGCTCAGGGTTGTCAGACTGCGCATTTTTGTCAAGGGTGTCTATCAAGTTGGGGAGGCCTCAGGGGCATTGCAGTTTTCTTCTACTTGTGGTGTTTACTGAAGATCTGATAGGGCCCACCTTACTTCTGGAGGTCAGGCACAGTCCTGTGTTGTGACTATGGAATAGCTAGGCTGGAGGGTTTGTGAGGCAGGGCACTGGGACAGAAGACTCAAGACACCAACTAGTGTTAGGATTAGGACCAAGGGGAGGGCAGGAATGATCTGCAGACCCTGAGGTGAACTCCTCAGGATCTGAAATGAGAGCGAGTGTGGGGCAGAAGCTTAGGCTTTTGTCTCTGGATTGTGTGTCTAGGATGGCCGTGGAATGTAGGAGTGGCCTCAAGGGTCCATGCAAGATTCTCCCTCTTTGGGGGTTTTGCATAGCTCCAAATAGCATGGTGTCATTCTGGGGAATGAAGGAATCCTGTTTTCTAAATCAGGGGTCCCATTAAGTAGGTATTTGATAGCAACGCTCTGTGTTTGGCGCCTGGAAACCCAACCGTGGGTTGGTATTTGGGCCTAGCCTAATGGCAGCCCTCATATGTTGGCTCTAGGTCAGTCCATTGAGGGGTCTTCATTGAATACGTGGCTCAGGCAGAGGACCACTATGCGAGTTTGTGCCAAACGTGGCCTACAACAGTGGTAAGGGCTTCATGGGTCATGCAGGTTTCCCCTATTCTGAGGGTTTGACACACATCCTAATAGGAAAGTTATGTGCTGTGTGGCAAGGGGACTTCAATTGATGGATCATGTTCCCCCATATGCAGGAATTTCAGACCAGGCCTCAGTGGACAAACCAAGGTTGGGTAGAAATGATGGCCTAGGGGCATGGCAGGTCTGATATGGTCGGTAGTCGGCTAGGTACCCAGGTGACTGACAGCAGGCCAGGGCTCAGGCTGTGGCAGATGGAACATTAGCACACAGGGTGACTTGGGACATTGTGGTGCCCACAAGGGCCATGAAGGTTCATCCTCATCTTGGGATTATGTGCAGTCCGAAAATGAACCATTTTTGCCTTTTGAAACTCTGCCTCTCAGGATTGCATGAACACTACAGATTAGGAGAAACCTGCAAATCCCCTGAGCCCAACTAAATTTCAGAGGCTGTTATGAACAAAAATGCGCATTCTGACACATGACAGACACCTACTTCCAGACAGACACCCAGGTCAATGGCCCTGAGTCCGAAGATGCCCCTAGGACCTCATCAGAACCCTACCTTAGGTTTACAGGTATCTGTAGACAGAGGACTATTCTGGAATACTTCCAGTGGTGCAACATGTGGTCCCGAAGCAACAAAACAGAACACCTCCTGTCCACAGAAGACAACCTGGCTCTAGGGAGCTGCGTTCAACCCTCAGGGGAGAAGAATCCTGAATGGCGCCTGAGCCCTGGCCACATTCTAAGATCTCCCTGGACACAAACCAGCCTTGTGACCAGCAGCATGAGACTCCCTGTCAATTCAGACCTCTTGGCACTTCGTCCCAGAAGCACCAGATCGACACTGCCTTGTTCCTGCGCTGAAATGGAAAGCTGAGAAGGGCTTTCCAGGCATCCATGTGGTGAGCTCTACTAACAAATATTTCCATATGGGGGAACCTGTAGCCATACAACCAGACTCCCCTGTCCTGCAGAAGGAAACCTTGCTGTTCCGAGCAGCTCACAAGCCCCAGCCTGGGAAAACCTCCATGGCCTCATGAGGCCACGACTAAATTCGTCGGCCATCATGGATACAAAATCCACTGTGAGCGACCATCTGACACTCGTCCTTATTCAGGTGCTAGAAACAACAAATCAGACGCTGCACATTGGAAGTGCCATGTGCTCAGCACTGAACTGAACTGTCACTTGTGTGTTCAGACTTCCGTCCTCACACACCTGGCAGAAGCCCTCCAGACGAGGAATTCTGGAGCCACAATGCAGCCTTCTGCATACCCCCCAGGAAGAAGTGCCCTATGGGTATTCCCAGAAATCCCACACGAGATGCAAGGCCCCACACGAGGGCCATGCTTGGCCCTCGATGGCACACCAATATCAAAGGCCGCCCTGGGCACTAATTCACTGTATGACAGAGCATGAGTCCCAACCTCCCATCAGCCACCCAGTTAGCGGGTCCCATATCCTGCAGGCGGGACCTGTGATGGCCTGAGGCAGTCATCTCTACCCAACCTAGGTATTCAGGCATCTATCCGAAAACCTTAGCTCAAATCCAGGCATATGGGGGAACCTCAAGCACAAAAGAGTACTCCTCCTTCCCCACGGCAGGAAAACCTTGCTGTGGGGATGGGGGTCAAACCCTCAGAATGTGAGCCAGCTGCTAGGCCCATGAGACCACACCCAACCATGAGGGCTGCCCTGGGCACAAACAGGCATTGTGACCCTCAGCCTGAGCCCGCTTTCAAACAAGCCCCCTCAGGAGCTGGACCAGGAGCACCCAGAGCGGGCCTGCCATGACCCTAGGCCCAAACACGCACCCTTGGTCGGGTTCTCCAGGCGCCGCACCAAAAACCCACCTCTGGAATCCCTGCTTTGGCGGGACCCCTGAGATGGAAAACAGCACTCTTCCCTGCCCCAGGTAAAGACACCAAGTCCTTGGGAGCCGGGCAGAATCCCCA
The DNA here is from genome assembly GCF_922984935.1 of Meles meles. Classification (NCBI taxonomy): domain Eukaryota; kingdom Metazoa; phylum Chordata; class Mammalia; order Carnivora; family Mustelidae; genus Meles; species Meles meles. The sequence continues at coordinate 462,756 of NW_025721162.1, read as the reverse complement.
CAGAGGAAGAATCTCCCATAGCCCCATGAGGCCACGCCTCCATGGCGTGGCCCTCCGAGACACACAATCCAGACAGAACAGCCTGCACTCCTGCGTCATCATCGCCCTAATGATAAATCCTGAGGAGCTGCCCTCAGGGTCTGCAAATCGGGCTTGCCATCACTTCGCCCCTAAACCGAGCCCAACTTTGTCTGTGCAGACTTCTGCCCCCAAAGCCCTGGCCCACAGGCATTCCAAGATGGGGCCCCTGGAACCACCTCACAGGATTCTGCCTGCCCACCTGAAGGAAACTCTGACCATCAGGGTTGCCCAAACCCTCCAGATTAGGAGACACCTGCAAGGTCTTGAGCCCACCCCAATTTCACAGGCCACTCTGGACTAAAATGCGCATTCTGACACATGCCAGACACTTCCCTCCAGGCAGACACCCAGGTCAATGTCCCTGAGTCAGAAGATTGTACCTGACAGGACCTCATCGGAACCCTAGCTTAGGTTTACACGCATCTGTCCCCAGAGGCCAGTTCTGGAATACCTCCATAGGGTGCAAAATGTGGTCACGGAGCCACAGAAGAGAACCTCTCTGTCCCCAGAAGGTAACCTGGCTCTTGGGAGCTGCGTCCAACCCTCAGGTGAGGAGAATCCTGCATGGCTCCTGAGCCCCCGCCACATTCTTAGGTCTCCCTGTGCACACACCAGCCTTGTGACCCATCAGCATGAGGCTCCCTGTCAACTCAGCCCCCTGGGCACTTCGCCCCAGAGCCACCAGATTCGAAAGAGCCTTGTTCCTGGGCTGCAAGGGTACGCTGAGCTGGGCTTTCCAGGCATGCATGCAGTGAGCTCTGCTACCAAATCATTCCATGTGGGGGACCCCGGAGCCATCCAACCGGAATCCCCCTGTCCTGCAGAAGGAAACCTTGCTGTTGTGTGCAGCTCACAAGCCCCAGCCTGGGAAAACGTCCATGGTCTCTTGAGGCCACCCCTCCATTCCTCGGCCATCATGGGCACAAACTCCAAGTGAGGGACCATCTGACACTTGCCCACATTCAGGTGCTGGAGTCCTCAAATCAGACACTGCACATTGGAAATGCCACGTGCTAAGCACTGGACTGAACCATCGCTTGTTTGTTCAGACTTCCGTCCTCACACTCCTGGCTCACAAGCACTGCAGTCAGGGAATTCCGGAGCTACAACCCAGCATTTGCCTGACAACCAGAAGAAAAACGTTGCCCCATGGGGCTGCCCAGAAACCCCAAATGAGGATCAACCTGCATGCCACTCGACTGCACCCCAAGTATATAGGCTGCCCTGGGCATTAATGCTCTGTCTAACACAGTCTGAGCCCGGACCTCCTGACCGACACCCAGACAGCTGAATGCACAGCCAGCACTTTGCCCCCACCATGGCCTTAGGCCGTTTTCTCTTCCCAACCTGGCTTTTCAGGCTTCAGAACCTTGGCTTTATCTCCAATCACTGCACAGGGGTGAACCTGATGCAGAAATCAGAACTCCTCCATCCCCATGGCAAGAAACCTTGCTGTTGGCATGATGTCCAACCTTCTGGGTAGGAGAAACCAGCATGGTCCATGGGCCACGCCCATGCTATAGGGCCTCCTTGGGCAGAAACATGCATTGTAACCCTCAGGGCCAGCCCCGTGCTCAAGTAAGGCCTCTCCATAGCTGGACCAAGGGCCCACTTATGGGGCTTGTCATGCCCCTAGGCCCCCACGCCTAAACAGAGGTCAGGTTTTCCAGTCGCCCATACCCAGGGCTCTACTCTGGAATCCCTCCACTGGAGGGACACATGAGCCAGAAAACAGGACTCCTCCCTTCCCACAGAATAACCCCAAACTCTTGGGAGCTGGGCCAAATCCCCAGAGAGGGAGACTCGTCCATAGCCCATGAGGCCACTCTGACATTCTACGGCCATCCTTGACACAAAATCCAGAGACAAAAGCCTGAGCAACCGCCTCACACTTGCCCTTCGTTCATATCACGAGGAGCTCCCTTCTCGGTCTGTAGATCGGGCCTGCCATACCCTCGCCCGCAAATCTAAACCAAGTTTGTTTATTCATACTTCTATCCCCACAGCCCTGGCCCACACACCTTCCAAGCTGGGGCCCCTGGAGTCATACCGCAGGACTGTACCTGCCCTCTCCAAGGAAACTCTGCCCATTCCATTGGCCACAACCCTACAGATTAGGAGAATCTGCCAAGGTCCCCGAGGCCATCCCAATCATGTAGGCTGCCCTGGACAAACAGGGGTGATCTGACACTAGCTGAGCAACTACCTCCACTCAGACAAGCAGACGGATGTCCCCAGAGACAAGATTGATGCAGACAGGCCCCTAGGCCATAATCTGAACCCTTTCTTTGGTTTCCAGGCATCTCTCCTCAGAGGCCTGGTTTCCAGTACTGGCATTAGGGGGTTTCCTGCGGCACTAATCAAAACACCGATCATCTCCACATGGGAAAACTACTCTTTTGAGCTGTGCCAAACCCTCCGGTTAGGAGAATCCTCCAGGGCCCTCGATGCACCGCCACATCCCAAGGTCTCCATGGACAGAAACCCACAGTATGACCCATCTTCAGGAGAGTCCATTTCAACTCAGCTCCCTTTGTTGCTCCCGCAGAGCCAGCAGATTGAACCTGCCTTGTCACTAGGAGACAATGGGAATGCGAGATGGGTGCCCAGGCATCCATCCCTAGAAGCCTGCTCTTGATTCTTTCTATATGGTGTTTCCTGGAGCCATCCACCAGGAATCGACTGTGCCGCAGAAGGAATCCTTGCAGTTTGGAACATCTCATAGCTCCCAGAATGGGAAAACCTCCAAGGCCTGATGAGAACCCCCCTTCATGAAGGGGCCATCATGGACATAAACTCTAACCTGAACCAACATCTGATCTTTGGCCTGAATTCAGATGCAGGAGATCTCAATTAAGCTTCTGCAGAGTGGGCCTGCCATGCCCTCATCCTGAAACCTAACCCTGGCTTGTGTTCTCACGGTTCCCTCCTCACACTCCTGGCCCACAAGCCCCCAGATTGGGAATTCCAGAGCCACAATTCAGCACTCTGCCTGCCCTGCACAGTAAAAACGTTGCCCTGTGGGGCTGCCCAGAATCCTCAAATGAGGTTCAACTTGCACACCACTTAACTGCATGCCAATTATATATGCTGACCTGGGCACTAAAGCTCTGTCTGAAACAGCCTGAGGCCGGACCTCCCGACCGACATCCAGACAGCTGGCCTCACACCCAGCACATCTGAAGCACCATGGCCTTAGGCCCTCATCTCTACACAACCTGGGTTTTCTGGCTTCAGAACCTAGAAATTATCTCCAATCACTACACAGCAGTGAACCTGATGCAGAAATCATTACTCCTCCATCCCCATGGCAGAAAACCTTGCAGTCAGCATGGTGTCAAACATGTCGGGTAGAAGAACCAGCATGGCCCATGAGGCCACGCCAATGCTTGAGGGCCGCCTTTGGCAGAAACATGCATTGTGGCCTCAGCGTGAGCCCCGTGTTCAAGGAAGGCCTCTTTGTGGCTGGACCCCGAGCCCGCATATGGGGCTTGCTATGCCCCTAGGCACCCAATCCTAACCAGACATTGGGTTGTACAGTCCTCTGTACCCAGGAATCTGCTCTGGAATCCCTCTTTTGGAGGGATAGTTATGGCAGAAAACAGGACTCCTCCCTTCCCACAGAGTGACCTCAAACTCTTGGGAGATGGGTCATATCCCCAGAGAGGGAGACTCGACCATGGCCCATGAAGCCCACCCTGATATTCCACGGCCAAACTTGACACCAAATCCAGAGACAATAGCCTGAACAACCACCTTCAACTCACCTTTTTTTATATCCAGAGGACCTCCCCTAACGGTCTGTAGATCGGTCCTGCCATACCCTCGGCCCCAAACCTAAGCAGACTTTGTTTTCAGACTTCTGTCCCAACAGCCCTGGCCCACACACCTTCCAGGCTGCTTCCTCTGGAGCCACACCCACGATGGTGCCTGCCCTCTCTAAGGAAATTCTGCCCATTCCACTGGCCACAACCCTACAGATTAGTAGAAACCTCCAACACCCCCGAGCCATTGCAATACAGGAGGACGCCCTGGACAAACAGGGGCATTCGGACACAAGCTGAAAAAAATACCTCCACTCAGACACGCAGACACATATTCCCAGAGATAGGACATTGAACATGACAGGGGCCTAGGTCCTAATCTGAACCCTAGCTTTGGTTTCCAAGTGTCCCTCGTAAGAGGCTTGGTTTCAAATATCAACATATGGGGGTTTCCTGAGGCACCAAACGGAACACCTCTCACCTCCACATGGGAAGATTGCTCTTTGGAGCTGTGGCAAACCCTCTAGGCAGGAGAAACCTGCATGGCCCCTGAGAAACCTCCACATTCTTATATCTCCATGGACACAAACCACATGATGACCCACCCTCATGAGAGTCCATTTCAACTCAACCCCCTGGGTAGCTCCCCAAGAGTCAGCAGATTGAACCTGCCTTGTCCTTAGGAGCCAATGGGAATGCGAGGTGGGATGTCCAGGCATCCATCCTTAGAAGCCTGTTCTCGAGTCTCTCCCTATGGGGTGTCCTGGAGCCATCCAGCAGGACTTGACTGTCGAGTAGAAGAAAACCTTGTGGTTTGGAGCAGCTCACAATCCCCAGGATGGGAAAACCTCCATGGCCTCATGAGGCCCCCACTCCATGAAGGGGCCATCATGGATGCAAACTCCAGCCTAAGCCAACATCTGATCCTCCCCCTGACATCAGATGCAGGTGATCTCGATTCAGACTCTGCAGAGTGTCCTTCCTTGCCCTCGGGAACAAACCTAAACTTAGCTTGTGTTTTCAGACTTCTGTCCTAACACTCCTGGCCCACAAACATTCCAGATTGGGAATTATGGAGCCACAGCGCAGCCCTCCTCCTGCCCACAAGTAGAAAAACGTTGCCCTATGGGGTTGCCCAGAAACCCAAATGAGGATCAACCTGCACGGCCCTCGAATGCACCCCAATTTCCTAGGCTTCCCTGGGCACTAATGCACTATCTGACACAGTCTGAGCCCAGACTTCCTGACTGACACCCACACAGTCGCCCGACAACCCAGCATGTCGGACCTGCCATGGCTTTAGGCCGTCATCTCTTCCCAAGCTGTGTTTTCATTCATCTGAACCTAGACCTTACCTCCAATCCCTGAAAAGGGGGGAACCTGATGCACACATCAAAACTCCTCCTTGGAGGAGTAAATCTTGCTGTTGGCATGGTGACAAGCCTTCACGGTAGCTGAAACCTGCATGGCCCATGAGGCCACGCCCATGCTTGAGGGCTGCCTTGGGCACAAATAGGCATAGTGACGCTCAGCCTGAGCCACGTGATCAAGTAAGTCCTCTCAGTGGTTGGACCAAAAGCCCACATATGGGGCTTGCCTTGTCCCTCGGCCTCCATTCCTAACCAGAGGTCGGGTTGTGCAGTCGCCTGTATCCAGGACTCTGCTCTGTAATCCCTCTTTTGGAAGGACACCTGAGACAGAAAACAGGACTCCGCCCTTCCCACAGAATGACCCGAATCTCTTGGGAGCCTGGCCAAATCCGCAGAGGGAGAGACTCGACCATGGCCCGTGAGGCCACTCTGACATTCCACGTCCATCCTTGACAGAAAATCCAGAGACAAAATCCTGAGTGACTGCCTCCCACTCACCCTTCTTTCCTATCCTGAGGAGCTCCCCTCATGGTCTGTAGATTGGTCCTGCCATACCCTCGGCCCCAAAACTAAGCCCAGGTTGTCTTTCCAGACTTCTGTCCCCACAGACCTGGCCCACACTCCCTCCAGACTGGGGCATCTGGAGCAACACCGCACGATGAAGTCTGCCCTCTCCACAGAAACTGTGCCCATTTCACTGGCACAACCCTACAGATTAGGAAAAACCACTGAGGCCCTCGAGGCCATCCCAATAGTGGAAAACGCCCTGGACAAGTGGGAATTCAGACACAATCTGAGCAACTACCTCTACTCAGACACACAAACAGATGTCCCCAGAGACTGGAGATAGAACTGGACAGGCCCCTAGGTCTTAATCTGAACCCTAGCTTTGGTTTCCATTCATCTCTCCTCAAAAGCCAGTTTTCGAATACCAGCATATTGGGATTTCCTGAGGCACCAAACGGAACACCTCTCGTTTCCACATGGGAATCTTGCTCCTTGGACCTGTGGCAAACCCTCTGGGTAGGAGAATACTGCAGGGACCCTGAGCCACCGCCACATCCCAAGGTCTTCATGGATACCAAATTACATGATGACCCATCCTCATGAGAGTCCATTTCAACTCAGCCTCCTGGGCAGCTCGCCCTAGAGCCAGGAGATAAAACTGGCCTTGTCGCTAGGAACCAATGGGAATGTGAGGTGGGGTGTCCAGGCATCCATCCTTAGAAGCCTGCTCTCGAGTCTGTCCCTATGGGGCATCCTGGAGCCATCTAGCAGGACCGAACTGTCCCACAGAAGGATATCTTGTGTTTTGGAGCAGGTCACAACCACCAGCTTAGGAAAGCCTCCATGGCCTCTTGAGGCCCCCATTCATGAAACGGCCATCATGGACGCAAACTACAGCCTGAACTACCATCTGATACGCGCGTACTACAGATGCAGGAGATCTTGATTCTCCCCATGCAGAGTGGGCCTGCCGTTCCCTCAGACCCAAACCTAAACCTAGCTTGTGCTTTAGGACTCCCGTCCTCACACCCCTGGCCAGCAAGCCTTCCAGATTGGGAATACTGGAGCCAAAACGCAGCTTTCTGCCTGCATACCAGAAAGAAGTGCCCTATGGGGCTGCCTAGAAACTCCAAATGAGGATAAACCTGCATGGCCCTCAAACGCACCCCAATATCATAGGCCACCCTGTGCACTAATGATCTGTCTGACACACCATGAGCCCTGACCTCCTGTCAGCCACCCATATAGCGTGCCCCATGTCCTTCAGGTGGGACTTGCCATGGCCCAAGGCCGTCTTCTTTACTGAACCTGGGTCTTCAGACATCTGATCCCAGACCTTAGTTCAAATCCCTCCCCACAGGGGAACCTGAAGCACAAAACAGTTCTCGCCTTCCCCATGGTGGGAAACCTGGCTGTAGGGATTGGTGTCCAACCCTCAGAGTGAGAGCCAGCTGCAAGGTCCATGAGAAAACGCACACTCAAGAGGGCCGCCATGGGCACAAACAGGCATTGTGACCCTCAGCCTGAGACCGCTTTCAAACAAGCCCCCTCAGGAGCTGGACCAGGAGACTGCAGAGCGGGCCTGCCATGCCCCTACGCCCAAATCCTAACTCTTGGTGGGGTTCTCCAGGCACATGGACACAGAAACCGTCCCTGTAATCCTACTTTGGGGTGGGACCCCTGAGATGGAAAACAGCACTCTTCCCTTCTCCCAGAAAGACACCAAACTCTTGGGAGATGGGCAGAATACCCAGAGAGGAAGAATCTCCCATGAGCCCCTGAGGCCACCTCTACATTCCATCTCCATCCTAGACACATAATTCAGACAGAAAATCCTGTGCTACTGCCTCCCAGGGGCCTGAACATCAAATCCTGAGGAGCTGCCCTCAGGTTGTGCAGATAGGGCCTCCCATCAACTTGCCCCTAAACCTAACCCAAGTTTTTGTCTGCAGACTTCTGTCCCCAAAGCCCTGGCCCACATTCCCTCCAGGATGGGGCCTCCTTAGCCACAGCACAGGACTGGGCCTGCCCTCCCGAAGGAAACTCTGCCCATCACAGTTTCCCAAACCTTCCAGATTAGGAGAAACCTGCAAGGCCCCTGAGCCCACCCCAATTTCATAGGCCGCTCTGGACAAAAATGCACAGTCTGACACACACTAGGCACCCACCTCCAGGCAGACAAGAAGGTCAATGGCCCTGATTCAGAAGATTGAGCCTTACCTGGCCTAGAACCTCAGTGGAACCCTTGCTAAGGTTTTCAGGCTTCTTTCCCCAGAAGGCCATTCTGGAATACCAACCTACGTTCCAACATGTGGTCCCTCAGCCACACCACAGAACCCCTCCTGTCCTCAGAAGGAAACCTTGGTCTTGGGAACTGGGTCCACACTCGGGGTAGGAGAATCATCCATGGCCCCTGAGCCACAGCCACATACTAAGATCTCCCTGGCCCCCAACCAGCATTGTGACCTGTCAGCCTGAGAAACCCTGTCAACTCAGCCCCATTTGACCTTTGCCCCAGAGCCAGTAAATTGAACATGCCCTGTTCCTCAGCTGCAATGGGAACACGATTTCCAAGGAATGGGATTTCCAGGCATCCATGCGGAGAGCTCTGCTATCCAATCTTTCCATATGGGGGAACCTGGAGGCATTCAACCAGACTCCCCCTGTCCCGCAAAAGGACACCTTATTGTTTGGAGCAGCTCACATCCCTAAGCGTGGGAAAACCTCCATGGTCTCTTGAGGCCTCCCCTCCATTCGTCGGCCATCATGGACACAGAATCCAGCGTGAGCGGACATGTGACATTCGCCCTTACTCCGGTGCTGGAGATCTTGAATCAGCTGCTGCACATTGGATCTGCCATGCGCTCGGCACTGACCTGAACCATAGCTTGTGTTTTCAGACTTCCATCCTCACACTCCTGGCTTGCAAGTGCTCCAGATTGGGAATTATGGAGCCACCACGCAGCCTTCGTTTTGCCCAACAGAGACAAAGAGTACCCTATGGGTCTGCTCAGATACCCCACATGAAGATCCACCTGCACAGCCGTTGATGGCACCCCAATATCATAGGCCACCCTGTGCACTAATGCTCTGTCTGACACAGCATGAGCCTCAACCTCCTGTCAGCCACCCAGATAGTAGGCCCAGTATCCTCCAGGTGGGACCTGGCTGGCTTGAGGCTGTCATCTCTATGCAACCTAGGGTTCAGGAATCTCTCCCCAGACCGTACCTCAAATCCCTGCCTATGGGGGAACCTGAAGCACCAAAGAGGTCTCCTCCTTCCCCATGGCAGGAAACTTGGCTGTTGGGACGGGTGCCCATCCCTCAGAGTGGGGCCAGCTGCATGGCCCAAGATACAACACCCAATCAGAAGGGCAGAAGGGCCACCCTGGGCATTAACAGGCATTGTGACCCTCAGCCTGAGCCCGCTTTCAAACAATCCCTCTCGCAAGCTGGTCCATGAGCATGAAGAGTGGGCCTGCTATGCCCCTAGGCCCAATTCCTAACCCTCGGTGGGTTTCTCCAGGTGCCCCATCACAGAACCCGTCTCTGAAATACCTGTTTGGGCGGGACCCCTGAGACGGAAAACAGCACTCTTCCCTTCCCCCAGAAAGACACCAAACTCTTGGGAGCTGGGCAGAATCCCCGGAGAGGAAGAATCTCCCATGGTCCCATGAAGCCACGCCTACATTCCGTGGCAATACTGGACACATAATTCAGGCAGAAAAGCCTGTGCGACCGCCTCTGAGCAGACCAAAATTCAAATCGTGGAGCTACCCTCAGGCTGTGCGTATAAGTCCTGACATCCCCTCGGCCCTAACCCTAACCCGAGTTTGTGTCCACAGATTTCTGTCCCCAAAACACTGTCTCACATGCTCTCCAGGACGGGGTCTCTGAAACCACAGCACACGACTGGGCCTACCAGCCCGACGGAAACTCTGACTGTCACAGTTGCCCGAACCCTCTAGATTAGGAGAAACCTGCAAGGCCTCTGAGCCCACCCTAATTTTGTAGGCCTCTCTAGACGAAAATGCAGTCTGACAGAGCCTAGGTGCTGACCTCCAGGCAGACACGCAGGTCAATGGCCCTGAGTCAGAAGATTGAAAGTTTCCTGGGCCTAGGACCTCATTGGAACCCTAGCTTAGATTTCAGGCTTCTGTCCCCAGAAGCCATTATGGAATCCCAACATATGGTCAAACATGTGGTCCCTGAGCCACACCACAGATACCCAAGAGTCCCAAGAAGGAAACCTTGCTCTTGGGAGATGGGTCCAACCCTCGGTGTAGGACAATCCGCCATGGCCCCTGAGCCAGCATTGTGACCTGTCAGCCTGAGAACTCCTGTCAACCCCCTTGGAACGTCGACCCAGAACCAGCAGATCGAACCTTCCCTGCTCTTAGGCTGCAATGGGAACATGAGGTGGGCTTTCCAGGCATCCATGTGGAGAGCTCTGTTTTCCAATCTTTCCATATGGGGGGCCTTGGAGCCATTCAAAAGGTCTCCCACTCTCCCACTGAAGGACACCTTGCTGTTTGTAGCAACTCAAAAGCCCCAGCATGGGAAAACCTCCATGGCCTTTAGAGGCCACCCCTCCATTCTTTGGACATCATGGACACAGACTCCTAAGTGAGGGTACATCTAACCCTCACCCTTATTCCGGTGCTGGAGGTCTCAACTTCGCCGCTACACATTGGAACTGCCATGTGCTCGGCACTGACCTGAACTGTTGCTTGTGTATTCAGACTTACATCTTCACACCCCTGGTGCACAACCCCTCCAGATTGGAAATTCTGAAGACACAGTGCAGCCTTTTGCCTACCCACCAGAAAGAAGTGCCCTAGGGGTCTGCCCAGAAACCCCACATGAGGATCCACCTGCATGGCCCTCGATGGCACCTCAATATCATAGGACGCGCTGTGCACTAATGCTCTGGCTGACACTGCCTAAGCCCTGACCTCCTGTCAGCCACCCAGATAGTGGGCCCCGTATCCTGCAGGTGGGATGTGCCGTGGCCAGAGGCCATCATCTCTACAAAACCTGGTAATTCAGGCATCTGACTCCAGATCTTAGCTCAAATCCTTGCCCTTGTAGGTTTCTCCTAATCTGTAGGGTTGTGGCCAATGGAATGGGCACAGTTTCCTTGGAGAGCACAGGCACAGTTTTGCCGTGTGGCTCCAAAGGTTCCAGCCTGTAGGGTGTGTGGGCTAGGCCTGTGGGGACAGAAGTCTGAAAAGACAGTCTCGGCTTTTTTGGGGGCCGAGGATATGGCAGGCCCGATCTACAGACTGTGAGGGGAGCTCCTCGGGATATGAAAGAAGGGCGAGTGGTAAGCGGTCATACAGGCCTTTGTCTCTGGATTTTGTGTCAAGGATGGCTGTGGAATAGAGAGGTGGACTCATGGGTCATGGACACGTCTCCTTCTCTGGGGAATGGCCCCGCTCCCAAAAGTTTGGGGTCATTCTGAGGGAAGGGAGGCATCCTGCTTTCTGCCTCAGGTGTCCCTCCAAAAGAGGGATTCCAGAGCAGAGACATGGGTATGGGCAGATAGAAAACCCAACGTCTGGTTAGGCTTGGGAGACTAGGGTCATGGCAAGTCCCATATGCGGGTTCTTGGTCCAGCCACTGAGAGACCTTACATGAACAGGGTATGGTTGTGCCCAAGGAGGTCATCAAGCGTTGGTGTGGCCTCATGGGCCATGCCAGTTTCTCCTACCTTGAAAGTTGGACACTATGCCAACAGCAAGCTTTCTTGCCATGGGGAAGGAGGAGATCTGATTTGTGCATCAGGTTCCTCCCTGTGTAGGGATTGGAGATATAAGGTCTAGGTTCCAATGATTGAAAACCCAGGTTGGAAAGATAGGACGACTTAAGGCCATGGCGGGTCCAATGTGCTGGGTGTGAGGCCAGGTTTCTGGATAGCTCAGGCAGTGTGGGCTCAGGCTGTGTCAGACAGAGCATTCGTTCCGAGGGCAGCCTACTAAATTGGGGTGTGGTCAAGGGCCATGAAAGTTGAACCTCATTTGGTGTTCTGGGCAACCCCATCGGGCAAAGTTTTCCTGCAGGTGGACAGCAGAGTGCTGTGTTTGGGCTCCGGAGCTCCCAGTCTGGAGGGCTTGTGGGCCAGGAGTGTGAGGATGGAAGTCTGAAAACACAAGCTAGGGTTAGGTTTGGGGCCAAGGACAAGGAAGGCCCACTCTGCAGAAGCTGAATCGAGATCTCCTGCATCTGAAGTCAAGGCGAGTATCAGAAGTTGGCTAAGGCTGGAGTTTGTGTCCATTATGGCCCCTTCATGAAGGGGCGGCCTCAGTAAGCCATGGAAGTTTTCCCACGCTGGGAGTCGTGAGATGCTCCAAACCACAAGGATTCCTTCTGCGGGACAGTCGAGTCCTGTTGGATGGCTCTAGGACGCCCCATACAGAAAGACTTTAGAACAGAGTTTGAAGGATGGATGCCTAGGCACCCCACCTCACATTCCCCTTGTCTCCTAGCAACAAGGCAGGTTCTATATGCTGGATCTGGGGGAGCTACATAGGGCGTTGAGTTGAAATGGACTCTCCTGAGGATGGGTCATAATATGGGTTTGTGTCCATGGAGACCTTGGAATGTGGCCGTGACTCAGGGTACCTGCAGGATTCTCCTACCCCGAGGGTACGACATAGCTCCAAAGAGCAAGCTTCCCATGTAGAGACGAGAGGTGTTCTGTTTGGTGCCTCAGGATAGCCCCGTATGCTGGTATTCGAGACGAGGTCTCTGAGGAGAGATGCATCGAAACCAAACCTTGGGTTCCAATGAGGTACTAGGGGCTTGTCCAGTTCAATCTTCTGTCTCTGGGGGCATTGGAGTGCATGTCTGAGTGGAGGTGATAGGACAGCTTGTGTCAGAATGCCCATTTGTCCTAGGCGGCTGGTTCTCAGGGGTCTTGGAAGGTTCTCCTAATCTGTAGAGTTGTGGCCAATGGAATGGGCACAGTTTCCTTGGAGATGGCAGGCACAGTCCTGTGGTGTGGCTCCAAGGTCCCCAGCCTAGAGAGTGTGTGGGCCAGGTCTGTGGGGCAGAAGTCTGAAAAGACAAACTCAGATTTGGTTTGGGGCTGAGGGTATGGCAGGCTCAATCTACAGACCGTGACGGGAGCTCCTCAGGATATGAAAGAAGGGCGAGTGAGAGGCGGTCGCTCAGGCTTTTGTCTCTGGATTTTGTGTCAAGGATGGCCGTGGAATGTCGGAGTGGCCTCATGGGCTGTTAGGGTCCGTGATCAAAGGAACGAGACTGACACAAAGCGAAAATCAAGCAGAGTTTTATTTCGTGCCATGCATCAGAAACCAAACTGCATCAGAAACCAAACTGCATCAGAAACCAAACTGCATTAGAAACCAAACTGCATCAGAAACCAAACTGCATTAGAAACCAAACTGACCAGTAGGTGCCTGAGTCTTGCTGGGGACCACCACCTTCCAGTCGCTGGGGTCCCTCCTGGAGGCTCCCTGCCTCATCCTCACAGTACCACAGACCCACTCCCGGCGTGGCTGCACCGTTGGCTCCTGAGAGTCTGCGCCTGATGGTGGCACTGCCCAAGGCGGTGTGGCTGCTTGTGGCGGCGCTGCTGCTGATACTCTGGCTCAGGGTGGCATCACTTGCAGCAGCGCCACTGCCGCTGCTGCTCTGGGTGGTGCTGCTTGCGGTGGTGCCGCTGCCTGCTGCTGCTCTGGGCGGTGCCACTCGCATGGCACCGCTGCTGCTGCTGCTCTGGTGCACGGGGTGGTGCCGCTCATGGCGGCGCCACTGCCGTTGCTGCTCTGGGCAGTGCACAGGGCGATGCCGCTCGAGGTGGCGCCGCTGCCGCTGCCGCTGCTGCTCTGGGCGGTGCACGGGGCGATGCCACTCGAGGTGGTGCCGCTGCCGCTGTTGCTCTGGGTGGTGCTGCTCGTGGTGGCGCCGCTGCCGCTGCTGCTCTGGGCGGTGCACAGGGCGATGCAGCTCGAGAATCAAACCGACCGGTCGGGGCCATCTCTTACGCAGAGGTGACAACGACAAGGATGCCACTCCCGATGACAAAGAGGCGAGGATGACAAGGACAACAACCCCGACGACACAGACTCTGCTCCCCATGATGCCACTCCAGCAAGGCCACTCCCTGGACGAGGCCACACACTGGACGAGGCCGCTTCTGACGATGAAGAGGCCGTTCTAGAAGAGGCCGCTCAAGGACGGAGCCGCAGGCCAACGAGGCCACTCCCCGGAATGATGCCGCTCTGGCGAGGCCGCTCTGGATCAGGCCACTCCAGCAAGGTCACTGCTCGGAGCAGTGAGGCCGCTGGAAGCGGGGCCGCAACTGGGGGCAGCGAGGCTGCTGGAGGCGGCGAGGCTGGTTGCAGTGGGGCTGCGGCTCAGGGCGGCAAGGCCCCTGGCAGTGGGGCTGTGGCGTGGGGCAGCGAGGCTTCTGGAGGCAGCAAGGCTGGTTGCGGTGGGGCTGCGGCTCAGGGCGGCGAGGCCCCTGGCGGCGGGGCTGTGGCTTGGGGCAGCGAGGCCCCTGGCGGTGGGGCTGCAGCTGGGGGCGGCAAGGCCGCGGGCCGCGGGACCGTGGCTTGGGGCGGCGCTGCTCCTGATGATCCCGACACTATCACTCCTATGACTATCCTAATGGCTCCCAAAGGCTACCCTAACGGCTCCTCTAACGGCTCCCAAAGGCTACTTTAACAGCTACTCTAACGGCTATTCTAACTGCTATTCTAACTGCCATTCTAACTCCTCCCACTTCTCCAACGGCTATTCTAACACCTCCTACTTCTCCCCCGGCTATTCTAACACCTCCTACTTCTCCCCCCACCCAGCCTCACAGACTGACCTTTATAGAGGTGGTTGAGCCCGGCCCAAGACAGGTGGCCAATGAGATTTCAACTCACCACAGTTAATATATGCATACCCCACTGATTGGATATGGCTATCTGGCCTGGCCCGCCCCTATATCCGGGGTTTACAGTTCCTCTGCCTAATCAGGCCCCTACATGGGCCATGGACGTGTGTCCCTCTCTGAGGATATAGACCAGGTCCCAAAAGGTTAGGGTCATTCTGTGGGAAGAAAAGAGTCTTGTTTCTGCCTCAGGTGTCCCTATAAAAGAGGCATTCCAGAGCAGAGCCCTGGGTATGTGCTGCTGGAAGCCTGACCTCTGGTTAGGAATGGGGGCTAGGGGCATGGCAAGCCCCATATGAGAGCAGTTTGTCCAGCCACTGAGAGGTCTTACTTGAACACGGTCACAATGCATGTTTCTTCCCAAGGCAGCCCTCTGTCGTGGGCGTGGTTCATTGGTGATGCAATGTTCTCCTACCCTGAAGGTTGGACACCATGCCAACATCAAGGTTTCCTGCCATGGGGAAGGAAGAGTTCTGATTTGTGCATCAGGTTCCTCCCTGTTCAAGGATTGAGATAAGGTCTAGGTTCAGAGGCCTGAAAACCCATGTTGGGAAGACATGACGGACTAAGGCCATGGTCTATCTGATGTGCTGTGTGTGCGGCTAGCTGTCTGGGTGTCTGTCCGGAGGTCTGTGCTCAGGCTGTGTCAGACAGAGCATTCATGGCCAGGGCAGCCTATTAAATTGGGGTGTGGTCGAGGGTCATGCAGGTTGATCCTCATTTGGTTTTCTGGGCAGCCCCCTAGGGCAACGTTTGCCTTCAGGTAGGCAGGCCGAGTCTTGCATTCTGGCTCTGGCCTTCCCAATCCGAAGGGCTTGTGGGCCAGGAGTGTGAGGACGTAAATCTGAAAACACAAGCTAGGGTTAGTTGTGGGGCCGAGGGCACGGCTGGCCCCCTCTGTAGAGGCTGATTGGAGATCTCCTACATCTTCAGTCAGGGCGAAGATCAGTCGTTGGCTCAGGCTGGAGTTTGTGTCCACAATGGCCCCTTTTGAAGGGGTGGCCACATGAGGCCATGGAGGTTTCCACCTGCTTGGTTGTTGGGAACTTCTCCAAACAGGAAGGTTTCTTCTGTGGGACAGTCGAGTCCTTTTAGATGGCCCCAGAACACCCCATGCGGAAAGAATCGAGAGCAGGGTTCTAAACATGGGTGCCTGGACACCCCACCTCACATTACCATTGGCTCCTAGTGACAAGGCTGGTTTAATCTGCTGGCTATGGGGCGAGATCACCTGGGGGTTGAGTTGAGTTGGAATTTCCTGAGGATGGGGCATAGTATTTGTTTGTGTCCATGGAGATCTTGTAATGTGTCAGTGTCTCAGGGTCGCTGCAGGATTTTCCTACACAGAGGGTTTGACACAGCTCCAAAGAGCAATCGTCCCATGTGGAGATGAGAGGTGTTCTGTTTGGTGCTTCAGGATAGCCCCACATACTGGTATTCGAAACCAGGCCTCAGAGGATAGATGTCCGGAAACCAAAGCTAGGGTTCTGATGAATGCCTAGGGGCCTATCCATTTCAATCTTCTGTCTCTGGGGGCATTGGTGTGCGGGTTTGAGTGGAGGTTGTAGGTCAGCTTGTGTCAGAATGTCCCTGTTTGTCCCGGGCAGCCTACAGCATTGTTATGGCTTTGGGGGCCTTGGAGGTTTCTCCTAATCTGTAAGGTTGTGGCCAATGGAATGGGCACATTTTCCTTGGAGATGGCAGGCACAGTCATGCAGTGTGGCTCCAAGGGCCCCAACCCGGAGTGTGTAGGCCAGGCCTGTGGGGCCAGAAGTCTGAAAAGACAAACTCGGCTTAGGTTTCGGCCGAGTGTATGGCAGGCCCAATCTACAGACCATGACGGGAGCTCCGAGGGATATGAAAGAAGGGTGAGTGAGAGGCAGTTCCTCAGGCTTTTATCTCTGGATTTTAAGCAAGGATGGCCATGGAATGGAGGGGTGGCTTCATGGGCCATGGACGAGTCTCCCTATCTGTGGATTTGGCCCAGCTCCGAAAATTTTGGGGCCATTCTGTGGGAAGGGAGGAGTTCTATCTTATGCCTCTGCTGTCCCTGCAAAAGAGGGATTCCAGAGCAGAGCCTTGGGTATGGGTGGCTGGAAAACCCTCATATTTGGTTAGCATTGGGGACCTAGGGGCATGGTAAGCCCAATAGGTGAGCTATTGGTCCAGCCACTGAGAGGCCTTACTTGATCACAGGGCTCACGCTGAGGGTCACAATGCGTGTTTCTGCCCAAGGCGGCCCTCAAGGGTGCATGTGGCCTCATGGGCCATGCAGGTTTCTCCTACCGTGAAGGTTGGACACCCTGTCAACAGCAAGGTTTCTTGCCATGGGGAAGGAGGAGTTCTGATTTGTGCATCAGATTCCCCCCTGTGCAGGGATTGGAGTTAAGGTCTAGGTTCAGAGGCCTGAAAACCCAGGTTGGGAAGACATGACGGACTAAGGCCATGGCCAATCTGATGTGTTGGGTGTGCGGCCAGCTGTCTGGGTGTCTATCGGGAGGTCAGGGATCAGGCTGTGTCAGACAGAGCATTCGTGGCCAGGGCAGCCTATGAAATTGGGTTGAGATTGAGGGCCAATCAGGTTGGTCCTCATTTGAGTTTATGGGCAGCCCCATAGGGCAATGTTTACCTTCAGGTGGGCTGGCAGAGTCTTGTCTCCAGAATTTCCAATCTGGAGGGCTTGTGGGCCAGGTGTGTGAGAACAGAAGTCTGAAAACACAAGGTAGGGATTGGTTTGGGACCGAGGGCAAGACATGCTCCCTCTACAGAGGCTGGATAGAGATCTCCTGCATCTGAAGTCAGGGCGAGTATCAGACGTTAGCTCAGGCTTGAGTTTGTGTCCATGATGGTTTCATGAAGGGGTGGCATCATGGGGCCATGGAGGTTTTCCCTCACTGTGGGTTGGGAGCTGCTCCAAACTGCAAAGTTTCCTCCTGTGGAACAGACAAGTCTTTTTGGATGGCCCAGGACACGCCATACGGAAAGACTTGAGAACAGGATTCTAGTTGTGTGTGCCTGGACACTCCTTCTCACATTTCCATTGGCTCCTAGCGACAAGGCAGTTTCGATCTGCTGGTTTTGGGGAGAGCTCCCTGGGGGGAGGGGTGAGTTTAGTTGGACTCTACTGAGGATAGGTTATAATGTGGGTTTCTGTCCATGAAGACCTTGGAATATGGCAGTGGCTCAAGGGCCCTTCAACATTCTCCTACCTGGAGGTTTGGACACAGCTCCAAATTGCAAGCTTCCCATGTGGAGACGAGAGGTGATCTGTTTGGTGCCTGAGGAAATGCCCATATGTTGATATTCAAAACCAGGTCTCTGAGGAGAGAGGCCTGGAAACCAAAGCTAGGGTTCCGATGAGTGTCCAGGGGCCTGTCCTGTTCAGTCGTCTGTCTCTGGGGAAATCGGTGTGCATGTCTGAGTGGAGGTGGTAGGTCAGCTTCTGTCAGAATTCTCCTGTTTGTCCCGGGTGGCCTACATGACTTGTATGGACTCGGGGCCTTGGAGGTTTCTCTTAATCTGTAGAGTTGTGACCAATGGAATGTACACAGTTTCCTTGGAGAGGGCAGACACAGTCCTGCAGTGTGGCTCCAGAGGCCCCAGCCTGGAGGGTGTATGGGCCAGGCCTGTGGGGCCAGAAGTCTGAAAAGACAAACTCGGCTTAGGTTTGGGCCGAGAGTATGGCAGGCCCAATCTACAGACCATGACGGGAGCTCCTCAGGATATGAAAGAAGGGCGAGTGGGAGGCGGTCGCTCAGACTTTTGTCTCTGGATTTTGTGTCATGGATGGCCATGGAATGGATGGGTGGCCTCATGTGCCATGGACGAGTCTCCCTCTCTGGGGATTTGGCCCAGCTCCCATTCTGTGGGAAGAGAAGAGTTCTGTTTTCTTCCTCAGGTATCCCTCCAAAAGAGATATTCCAGAGCAGAGCCCTGGGTATGGGCGACTGGAAAACCCAACCTCTGGTTAGGATTGTGAGCCTAGGGCCATGGCAAGTCCCATATGCGGGCACTTGGTTGAGCTACTGAGAGGCCTTACTTGATCACGGGGCTCACAATGAGGGTCACACTGCATGTTGCTGCCCAAGGCGGCCATCAATCTTGGATGTGGTTCATGGGCCATGCAGGTTTCTCCTGCCCTGAAACTTTGACACCATGCCAACAAGAAGGTTTCTTGCCATGGGGAAAGAGGAGTTCTGATTTGTGCATCAGATTCCCCCCTGTGCAGGGATTGGAGATAAGGTCTAGGTTCAGATGCCTGAAAACGCAGATTGGGAAGAGATGATGCACTGAGGCCATGGCAGGTCTAATGTGCTCGATGTGCAGCCAGCTCTGTGGGTGTCTGTCAGGAGGTCTGTGCTCAGGCTGTGTCAGACAGAGCATTAGTGCCCAGGGCAGATGCTGAAATTGGGGTGCGTTCGAGGGCCATGCAGTTGATCCTTATTTGGTGTTTCTGGGAAGACCCTAAAGGCAAAGTATTCCTTCAAGTGGGCAGGGAGAGTCTTGCATTGTGGCTCCAGAGTTCCAAGTCCGGATGTCTTGCGGGCCGGGAGTATGAGTACAGAAGTCTGAAAACACAAGCCACGCTTCTGTTCAGTGCCAAGTGCATGGCACTTCCAATGTGCAGCGGCTGATTCTAGATCTCCAGCACCTGAGTAAGGGCGAGTGTCAGATGTCCGCTTACACTGCAGTTTGTGTACATGATGGCTGATGAATTGAGAGCTGGCCTCAAGAGGCCATGGAGGTTATCCCAGGCTGGGGCTTGTGAGCTGCTCCAAACAGAAGGTGTCTTTCTGCGGGACAGGGGTAGTCCGGTTGAATGGCTCCAGGGTCCCCCATATGGAAAGATTGGATAGCAGAACTCTCCACTTGGATTCATGGAAAGCCCACCTCACGTTCCCATTGCAGCCCAGGAACAGGGCAGGTTCGATCTTCTGGCTCTTGGGCGACGTTCCAAGGGGGCTGAGTTGACAGGGGTTCTCAGGATGATGTTCACAATGCTGCCTGTTGTCCATGGAGGCCTTAGAATGTGGCGCTGGCTCAGGGGTCATGCAGGACTCTCCTACCCTGAGTGTTGGACCCAGCTCCCAAGAGCAAGGTTTCCTTTTGGGGACAACAGGGGATCTATTGTGTGACTCATGGACCACATGTTGGACCATATGTTGGTATTCCAGAGCAGGCTTCTGGGGACAGATGCCTGAAAATCTAAGCTAGGGTTCCGATGAGGACCTAGGGCCAGGACAGGTTCAAACTTCTGACTTAGGGTCATTGACCTGCGTGTCTGCTGGAGATGGGCGTCTAGGGTGTGTCAGACTGCATTTTTGTCTAGAGTGGCCTACGAAATTGGGGTGGGCTCAGAGGCCTTGAAGGTTTCTCCTAATCTATAGGGTTTTGGCAAGTGTTTCGGGCAGAGTTTCCTTCGGGAGGGCAGGCCCAGTCCTGCGGTGTGGATCTGGAGTCCCCATCCTGGAGAGCATGTGGGCCAGGACGCTGGGGACAGAATTCCGCAGACACAAACTCGGGTTAGGGTCAGGGGCCAGTTGATGGGAGGCTCTATCTGCACACCCTGAGGGCAGTTCCTTATATTTGACATTCGGACAGCTGGGAGGTGGTAGCACAGGCTTTTCTGTGTGAATTGTGTGTCTAGGAAGGCCGCAGAATATAGGTGTGGCCTCATTGCACCATGGGAGATTCTTCCTCTTTGGGGATTCTGCCAGGCTCCCAAGGGTTTGGTGTCTTTCTGGGAACAGGGAAGAGGGCTCTCTTCTGTCTCATTGGTGCTGTCCAAAACAGGGATTTCAGACATGGTTTCTGGTTCCGGGCGCCTGGAGGACCCCACTGAGGGTTGGATTTGGGCCTCGGGGAATGGCAGGCCCGCTCTGCAGGCTCCTGGTCCAGCTCCCGAGGGGGCTTGTTTGAAAGCAGTCTCAGGCTGAGGGTCACAATGCCTGTTTTTGCCCAGGGTGGCTCTCCTGATTGGGCGTGGTCTCATAGGCCATGCAGCAGGCTCTCACTCTGAGGATTGGACACCCATCCCAACAGTCAGGTTTCCTGCCATGGAGGAGGAGGAGTACTCTTTTGTGCTTCAAGTTCCCCCAACCGCAGGGATTTGAGCTAAGGTATGGGGTCAGATGCCTGAATATCCAGGTTGGGTGGAGATGATGGCTTCGGTCAATGGCAGATCCCACCTGCAGATTACGGTGTGGGCTATCGGTGTGGTTGACAGGAGGTCGGGCTCATGCTGTGTCAAACAGAGCATTAGTGCACAGGGCTGCCTATGCTATTGGCCCCCCTCGAGGACCGTGCAGGTGGATCCTCATGTGCTGTTTCTGGGAAGACCCATAGGGCACTTCTTCTTGCTGGTGGGCAGGCAGAAGGCTGTGTTTTGGCTCCAAAATTCCCCATCTGGAGGGCTTGAGGGCCAGGAGTGTCAGAACGAAGTCGGAAAACACGGGTTATGGTTCAGTTCCTTGCTAAGTGCATGGCAGTTCAGTGTGCAGCGGCTGATTCGAGATCAGCAGCACCTGAGGAAGGGTGAGTGTCAGATGTCTGCTCACGCTGGAGTTTCTGTCCATGATGGTCGACGAATGGAGGGGTGGCCTCAAGAGGACATGGAGGTTTTCCCACCCTGTGCCATGTGAGCTGCTCCAAACAGCAAAGTTTCCTTCTGCGGGACATGGGGAGTCAGGTGAATGTCTCCAACTCCCCCATATGGAACGATTAGATAGCATAGCTCTCCACATGGATGCCTGGAAAGCCCACCTTGCCTTCCCATTGAGCCCAGGATTAAGGCAGTTTCATTTTGCGCGCTCTGGGGGAATTCCCCAGGGGCTGAGTTGACAGGGGTTGTCAGGCTGATGGGTCACAGTAGTGATTGGTGTCCAGGGAGTCTTTAGAATGTGGCAGTGGCTCAATGGCCATGCAGGATTCTCCTACCCTGAAGTTAGGACCCATCTCCCAAGAGCAAAGTTTTCCTGGGGACAGCAGGGGTTCTGTTGTGTAGCTCAAAGAACACATGTTGGACCACATGTTGGTATTCCAGAAGAGGCTTCTCAGGACAGATGCCCAAAAATGTAAGCTAGGGTTTGATGAGGTCCTAGGGCAGGGTCAGGTTCAATCTTCTGACTCAGGGTCATTGACCTGCGTGTCTGCCTGGAGGTGGGTGCCTATGGTGCATCAGACTGCATATTTTTGTACAGAGCGGTCTACTAACTTGGGGTTGGCTCAGCGGCCTTACAGATTTCTCCTAATCTGGAGGGTTTTGGCAACTGTAATGGGCAGATTTTCCTTCAGGAGGGCAGGCCCAGTCCTGCAGTATTGCTCCGGAGGGCCCATCCAGGAGGGCATGTGGGCCAGGGTTTTGGGGACAGAAGTCTGCACACAAAAACTTGGGTTAGGGTTAAGGGAGAGGTGACGGGAAGCCCTATCTGCACAACCTGAGGGCAGATCCTCAGGATTTGAAATTCCGGTGGCTGGGAAGCAGCAGAACAGGCTTTTCTGCCTGAATTGTGTGTCTAGGATGGCCACGAAATGTAGGGGTGGCCTCATGGGGCCATAGGAGATTCTTCATCATTAGGGATTCTGCCCTGCTCCCAAGATTTTGTTGTCTTTCTGGGAGAAGGGGAGAGTGCTGTTTTCCATTTCACAGGTCCTGCCCAAAACAGGGATTCCAGAGATGGCTTATGGGACCAGGCACCTGGAGAACCTCAAATGGTTAGGATTTGGGCCTAGGGGCATGGCTGGCCCGGTCTGCAGGATGTTGGTCCAGTTACCGAGGGGTCTAGTTGAATCTGGACTCAGGCTGAGGGTCACATTGCCTATTTGTGCCCAGGGTGGCTGTCCTGAGTGGGCGTGGTCTCATGGGCCATGCAGCTGGCTCCCACCCTGAGTATTGGACACCCATCCCAACAGCCAGGTTTCCTGCCATGGAGAAGGAGGAGTACTCTTTTATGCTTCAGGTTTGCCCGTAGGCAGGGATTTTTGCTAAGGTCTGGGGACAGATGCCTGAAGACCCAGGTTGGGGCGAGATAATGGAAACGGACCATGGCAGGTCCCACCTGCAGAACATGGTGCATGCTATCTGGGTGGCTGACAGGAGGTTGGCGCTCATGGTGTGTCAGACAGAGCATTAGTGCACAGGGCTGCCTATGCTAAGGGGTGCCGGCGAGGACCATGCAGGTGGATCCTCATGGGGGGTTTCTGGGCAGAGCCATAGGGAATTTCTTCTTTCTGGAGGGCAGGCAGAAAGCTGCGTTTTAGCTCCAGAATTCCCAATCTGGAGAGCTTGTGGGCCAGGAGTGTGAGTACGGAAATCTGAAAACACAAGCTATGCTTCAGTTCAGAACTGAACTGGTAGTTCAGTTGTAGTTCCAAAGTGCAGCGATTGATTAGAGATATGCAGCACCTGAGGAAGGGCGATTGTCAGATGTCCGCTCACGCTTCAGTTTTTTTCCATGATGGCCAACGAATGGAGGGGTGGCCTGAAGAGGACTTGGAGGTTTTACCACGCTGGGCCATGTGAGCTGGTGTCCTTCTGAGGGACAGTAGGAGTCTGCAGATTGGCTCCACCTTCCCCCATATGGAATGATTAGATATCAGAGCCCTCCACATGGATGCCTGAAAAGCCCATCTCTCATTCCGATTGCAGCCAAGAAACAGGGCAGGTTCTATCTGCTGGCACTGGGACGAAGTCCCAAGGGGGCGCATTTGACCAGGGTTCTCAGGATGACAGGTCACAATGCTGCTTAGAGTCCAGGGAGATGTTAGAATGCTGCGGTGGCTCAGTGGCCATACAGCATTCTCCTAGACTGAGCATTGAACCCAGATCCCAAGAACAAGGTTTCCTTCTTGGGACAGGAGGTGTTCTGTTCTTCGGCTGTGGGATGACATGATGGACGATACGCAGGTATTCCAGAGCAGGCCTCTGGGGACAGATGCCTGCAAACCTAAGCGAGGGTTCAGATGAGGTCCTAGGGGCATGTCAGTAACCACCTTCTGACTCAGGGATATTGACCTGGGTGTCTACCTGGAGGTAGGTGTCTGGCATGTTTCAGATTTCACATTTTCGTCTGGAGTGGCCAACGGATGTGCACTCACGTGGGGTGCACTCAGGGGCCTTGCAGGTGTCTCCCAATCTGGAGGGTTTGTACAACTGTGACGGGCAGAGATTCCTATGGGAGGGCAGGCAGAGTCCCGTGCTGTGGCTCCAGAGGCTCCATACTGGAGGGTCTGTCGGCCAGGGCTTGGGGGACAAATGTCTGCAAACACAAACTCGTGTTAGGGTTAGGGGCAAGGTTATGGCAGTCCTGATCTGCAGATCGTGAGGGCAGTGACTCGTGATCTGAAATTAGGGCAACGGGGAGGCGAGAGTGCAAGCTTTTCTTTCTGGGTTGTGTGTCTCGCTTGGTCATGGAATGTAGGGTTTCTCTCATAGGGCTATGGGTATTCTGCCACTGTGGGGATTCTGCCTGGCTCCCAAGGTTTTGTTGTCTTTCAGGGGGAAGCAAACAGTGCTGCTTTCCGTCTCAGGAGTCGCACCATAGCAGGGATTCCAGAGTTGGCTTCTGGATCCGGGTGCCTGGAGAAACGACCGAGGATGAGGATATGGGTATGGGGCATGGCAGGCCCGATATGCGGGCACCTGGTCTAGATAGAAAAGGGGCTTGTTTGAAAGCTTTCTCAGGCTGAGGGTCAAAATGCCTGTTTGTGGCCAGGGCAGCCCTCCTGGGTGGACGTGGTCTCATGGGCCATGCAGCTGGCTCCCACGCTGAGGGTTTGACCCCCATACTCACAGCAAGCTTTTCCTTCCGTGGGGAAGGAGGAGTGCTCTTTTGTGCTTGAGGTTCCCCCATAGTCCATGATTGAGATAAGGTCGGAGCACAGATGCCTGAACACCCAGTTTGGGTAGAGATGACAACCTCGAGCCATGTCCGGTCCCACCTACAGGATATGGGGCCTGCTACCTGGGGTCTGATGGGAGTTCGGAGCTCAGGCTGTGTCAGACAGAGCATTAGTGCACAGGGCGGCCTAGGATATTAAGGTACCGACGAGGGCCATGCAGGTTGATCCTCACGTGGGGATTCTGGGAAGATGCCTGGGACCCTTCTTCTTTCTGGAGGGCAGGCAGAAGACCACGTTGTGGCACCAGAATTCTCAATCTGGAGGGCTTGCAGGCCAGGAAGGTGAGGACATAAGTCTGAACGCACAAGCGCCAGTTGAGTTCAGTGCCGAGCTCATGGCAGTTCCAATGTGCAGCGTCTGACCTGAGATCTCCAGCACCTGAGTCAGGGCACGTGTCAGATGTTCGCTCATGCTGGAGTTGTTGTCCATGATGGCCGATGAATATCGGGTGGCCTCATGAGGCCGTGGAGGTTTTCCCAGGCTGTGGCTTGTGAGCTGCTCCAAACAGCAATCGTTCCTTCTGCGGGACAGGGGAAGTCCGTTTGGATGGCTCCAGGGTCGCCAATATGGAAAGACTTACTAGCAGAGCTCTCCGCATGGATGCCTGGAAAGTCCAGCTCAGCTTACCCTTGCAGCCCAGGAACTAGGACGTTTAGATGTGGTGGCTCTAGTGGGAAGTTCCCACAGGACTGAGTTGACAGGGTACCTCATGCTGATGGGGCACAGTGCAGGCTTGTGTCCAGCAAGAACTTGGAATGTGGCGGGGGCTCAGGCGCCATGCATGATTCTCCTCCCCTGAGGCTCGGACACAGCTCTCAAGGGTGAGGTTGCCTTCTGGGGACAGGAGGTGTTCTGTTTTGTGGGTCAAGGTCCAAGTTTTTGACCATATGTAGGTAATCCAACACTTGTTTCTGGGGAGAGATGCCTGTAACCTAAGCTAGGGTTCCATTGATGTCCTAGGGTCATGTCAGGTTCCATCTTCTGACTCAGCGCCATTGACCTGGGTGTCTGCCTGGACGTAGGTGCCTGGCATGTGTCAGACAGAGCATTTTTGTCCAGAGTGGCCAACGAACTTGGGTTGGCTCTGGGACCTTGAAGATGTCTCCCAATATGGAGGGTTTTTGCAACTGTGAGGGGCAGAGTCCTGCACTGTGGCTCCAGAGGTCCCATCCTGGGCGGCCTGTTGGCCATGGTTTTGGAGACAAAAGTCTGCAAACACAAACTCAGGTTTGGGTCAGGGGCGAGGAGATAGCAGGCCCGATCTGTGGACCATGAGGGCAGTGCGTAGCGATCTGAAATTAGGCCCACCGGGAGTCGGAGCACAGACTCCTGGGGCCATTCTTCTTTCTGGAGGGCAGGCAGAAGGCTGCTTTGTGGCTCCAGAATTCCCAAGTTTGCGGGCCAGGAGGGTGAGGACGGAAGTATAAAACACACAAGCGCCGGTTCAGGTAAGTGCTGAGCTCATGGCAGTTCCAATGTGCAGCATCTGACTTGAGATCTCCAGCACCTGAGTCAGGGCGAGTATCAGATGGTCGCTCACGTGACTGGGGTTGGGCTTGTGAGCTGTTCCAAACAGCAAGCTTTCCTTCTTGGGAAAGGGGCAGTCCTTTTTGATGGCTCCAGTGTCCCCCATATGGAAAGACTTGGTAGTAGAGCTCACCGCATGGATCCCTGGACAGCCCAGCTCAGCTTTCCCCGGCAGCCCAGGAACAAGGCAGTTTCGATCTGGTGGTTCTGGGGTGAAGTGCTCCGGGGCCTGAGTTGACAGGGTGCCTCATGCTGATGGGTCACAATGCTGGCTTGTGTCCAGGGAGAACTTTGAATGTGGTGGGGGCTCAGGCATCGTGCGGGATTCTCCTCCCCTGAGGGTTCGATGCAGCCAGGTTATCTTCTGGGGAGAGGAGTGTTCTGTTTTGTGGCTGAGGGCCAAGTGTTGGACCATATGTGTGTATCCCAGAACAGGCTTCTTGTGACAGATGCCTGCAAACAGGAACTAGAGTTCCAATGAGGTCCTAGGGGCATGTCAGGTTCCATCTTCTGACTCAGGGCCATTGACCTGGGTGTCTGCCTGGAGGTAGGTCTGGCATATGTCAGACTGCCCATTTTTGTCCAGAGCGGCCAACAAAATTGGGGAGGGCTCAGGTTCCTTGCAGGTGTCTCCCGATCTGGAGGGTTTGCACAACTGTGATGGGCAGAGTTTCCTTCAGAAGGCCGGCAGAATCCTGTGGTGTGGCTCTAGAGGCCCCATCTTGGATGGCCTGTGGGCCAGGACTTTGGGGACAAAAGTCTGCAAACAAAAACTCGGATTAGGTTTAGGGTCGAGGTGACAGCAGGCCCGATCTGCAGAGCGTGAGGGCAGCTCCTCGCAATTTGAAATTAGGGTGTCAGGAAGGTGGGAGCGCAGGCTTTTCTGTCTGGGTTGTGTGTCTCAGATGGCCACAGAATGTCAAGGTGGCCTCATGATACCATGGGAGATTCTGCTTCTGCCTCTGGGATTCTTCCCAGCTCCCAAGGGTTTGGTGTCTTTCGGGGGGAAGGGAAGAGTGTTGTTTTCCGACTAACGGGTCCCGCCAAAGCAGGGATTCTAGAGACGGCTTCTGGATCTGCGTGCCTGGAAAACCCCACCGTGGCTGAGGAATTGGGCCTAGGGACATGGAAGGCCCGATATGCGGTCTCCTGGTCCAGCTAGCGAGGGGGCTTTTTTGATAGCAGTCTCAGATTGAGGGTCACAATGCCTGTTTGTGTCTGGGGCGGCCTTCCCATGTGTGGGCGTGGTCTATGGGCCATGGAGCTACCACCCACTATGATGATTTGGCCCCCATCCCCACAGCAAGCTTTTCCTGCCGTGGTGAAGGAGGAGTACTCTTTTGTGCTTGAGGTTCCCCAATATGCTGGGATTTGAGCGAAGGTCTGTGCACAGATGCCTGAATATCCAGGTTGCATATAGATGACAGCCTCTGGCTATGGCAAATCCCACCTGTACGATATGGGGCCCGCTACCTGGGTGGCTGATGGGACTTCAGGGCTCAGGCTGAGTCAGACAGAGCATTAGTGCACAGGGCATCCTAGGATATTGGCATGCCATCGAGGGTCGTGTAGGTTGATACTCACGTGGGTTTTCTGGGAAGACCCTTAGGGCCCTTCTTCTTTCTGGTGGGCTGGCAGAAGGTTGAGGTGTGGCTCCAGAATTCCGAATCTGGAGAGCTTGCAGGTTAGGAGGGTGAGGACGGAAGTCTGAAAACACTGTAGCTATTTTCTCAGGGATTGTTGGACTTCCCATTTTTGTCCAAGGCAGCCTCAGACATAAGTGTGGCTTCAGAGCATTGTAGGAGTCTCCTATCCTGAAGAATTTGACAACTGTAAAGAACACAGTTGCTTTCAGGAGCGCAGGCACAGTCCTGTTGTGTGACTCCAGAGACCCAGGCCTGGAGGGTGTGTGGGCCAGGGCTCTGGGGACAGAAGTCTGAAAACACAAACTTGCATTAGGTTTTGGGCTGCTGGTATGACTTGCCAGAACTGCAGACCGTGAGTACAGCTCCCCGGGGTGTGGAATTAGGGTGAGTGAGGACAGTAGCTCAGGCTTTTGTCTCTGGATTTTGTGTCTAGGATGGCCGTGGAATGTACAGGTGGCCTAACAGTTCCATGGAAGGTTCTCCCTCTCTGGGGATTTTGCCTGGCTCCCAAGGGTTTGGGGTCATTCTGTGGGAACGGAATAGTCCTGTTTTCTGACTTTGGTGTCCCTCAAAAAGAGGGATTCCTGAGGAGAGCCTTGGGTACAGACGACTAGAAAACATGAACTTTGCTTAAGATTGCGGCCTACTGTCATGGAAAGCCAGATATGCAGGCTCTTGGTCCAGCTACCGAGAGGCCTTATTTGAAAACGGGGCTCAGGATGAGGGTCACAATGCGTGTTTGTGCCCAAGGTGGCCCTCAAGCATGTGCGTGGCCTCATGGGCCATGCAGGTTTCTCCTCATCTGATGGTTTGACTTTGACATTCATCCCAACAGCATGGTTTCCTGCCATGGGGAATGAGAAGTTCTGTTTTGTCCATCAGGTTCTTCCCAAGTGCAGGGATTTGAGATAAGGTCTAGGGACAGATGCCTGAAAACCCAGGTTGTGTAGAGATGATGGCTTAGGGCCAGGGCAGGTCCGATCTGCTGGATATGCTGATTGCTTCTGTGTGTCTGTCAGGGGATCTGGACACAGGGTTTATCAGACAGAGCATTAGTCCACAGGGGGCCTATGAAATTGGGATGCCATCAAGGGCCTTGCAGGTTGATCCTCATTTGGGGTTTTTGTGCAGTCCCATAGGGCACTTTTTCCTTCTGGAGGGCAGTCAGAGTGCTTCATTGTGGCTCCAGAATTCCCAGTCCGGATGTCTTTTTAGCTAGGCGTGTGAGGATGGAGGTGTGTAAACAGAAGGTAGGCTTAGGTTTAGGGCAGATGGCACGGCATCCCCAATCTGTAGAGGCTGATGCGAGTTCTCCAGCATCTGAAATAATGGCGACAGTAAGACGTTCACTCAGGTTGGAGTTTGTGTCCATGATGGTTGCTGAATGGAGGAGTGTCCTCATGGAACTCATATCGAGTTTTCCCCACTCTAGGGATTCTGAGCCATTCCAAATAGCAAAGTTTCCTCCTGTGAAACAGGGCGAGTCTTGTTTGATGACTAAAGTGTCCCTCACACAGAAAGATTTGGGAGCAGGTCTCTACAAATGGGTTCTTGGAAATGGCATTTCGTGTTCCCATTGGCGCCTAGAACAATGTAAGTTCATTCTGCTGGCTCTGGGGTGAGCTACCCAGGGGTCTGAGTTGAAATGGAGTCTTATGCTGATGGGTCACAATGCGGGTTTGTGTCCAGGGAGACCCTGATATGTGGCGGTAGCTCAGGGTCATTTAGGATTCTCTTACACTGAGAGTTTTACAAGGCTTCAATGAGCAAGGTAACTTCTGGGGTCAGGGGTGCTCTGTTGTATGCCTCAGGGACCCCCCATATGTTGCTATTTGAGACTAGGCCTCTGAAGACAGATGTCTGAAAACCTACACTAGGGTTCAGATTAGGGGCTAAGAGCATGTCAGGTTCAATCTTTTGTCTCCAAGGCTGTATTCCTGTGTGTCTCACTGGAGGAATATGCCCAGGTTGTAGCACGTGGCCCATTTTTGTCCAAACCTTGCTACGGAATTGGTGTGGCCATGGAGCTTTATAGGTTTCTCTTAATCTGGAGTGTTTTCTCAGCTGTAAATGGCATAGTTTCCTTCTAGAGAGCAGGGACAGTCCTGCGGTGTGTCACCAAGGGCCCCATCCCAGTTGTGTGGGTCAGGGCTCAGGGGACACAGGTCAGAAAACACAAATCTCAGATAGGTTTAGGGCCGAGGGTATGGTAAGCCCTATCTGCAGAACCTGAGGGGAGCTTCTTAAGGTCTGAAATTAGGAGAGTATGAGGCGGTAGCTCAAGGTTTTGTCTCTGGATTGTGTGTCTAGTTTGGCCATGGAATGTAGGGGTGGCTTCATGGGGACATGGAAGATTATCACTCTCTGGGGCTTTTGCCTGTCTCCCAATAGTTTGGTGTCATTTTGGAGGAAGCGAGGAGTACTGTTTTCTTCTCAGAGGTCACCCCCAAAAAAAGGAATTCAAGAGCAGGACTTGTGTACCAGCTCCTGGAAAACCCCACCAAGGGTTAGGATTGGGGCCTGGGGCATGTAAACCCAATATGTGGGCTCTTGGTACAGGTACAGAGGGGCCTTATTTGAACACAGGTTGAGCCTGAGGGTCACATGCTTTTTTTTCTTTCCACGATGGCCCTCAGTATTGAGCGTGGCCTCAGGGACCATGAAGGTTTCTCCTACTCTAAAGTTTTGACACCCTTCCCAACAACAAGATTTCCTGCCATGGCGAAGGAGGAGTTCTGTTTTGTGCATCAGGTTCCCCCATATGCAGAGAGTTGAGCTAAGGTCTGGGGACTGATGCCTGAAAACCCAGGTTTGGTAGAGATGACAGCTTAGGGCCATAGGCCATGGTAGGTCTGATCAGCTGAATATGAGACTAGCTGTCTTGGTGACTGATGCAGTGTCTGGTCAGGCCCGGTATGCGGTCTCCTAGTACAGCTACCGAGGGGCCTTGTTTGAAAACAGGCTCAGGCTGAGGGTCACAGTGCCTGTTTGTGCCCAGGGCGGCCCTGCTGAGTGGGCCTTGCCTCATGGGCCATGCAGGTGGCTCCCACTCTTAGGGTTTGACACCCATTCCAACAGCATGTTTCCAGCCATGGGGAAGGAGGAGTACTCTTTTGTGCATCAGGTCCCCTCATAGGCAGGGATTTGTGATAAGATCTGGGGACAGATGCCTGAATACCCCGGTTGGGTAGAGAGAGGGATGCGGGCCATGGCAGGTCCCATCTGATGGATATGCTGCCAGCTATTTGAGTGGCAGACAGGAGGTTGGGGCTCGGGGATGTGTCAGACCAAGCATTAGTGCACAGGGCAGCCTATGAAATTAAATTGCCATGCAGGTTGGTCCTCATTTAGGGTTTTTCTAGACCTCCATAGGGCACTTTTTCCTTCTAGTGAATAGGCAGAGTGCTGCATTGTGGCTCCAGAATTCAATTCAGAGGTCTTGTGGACCAGGAGTGTGAGGACCGAAGTCTGAAAACACAAGCTTGGGTTACTTTTAGCGTAGTTGGTATGACAGCCCCAATCTGCAGAGGTGGAGGCGAGATCTCCAGCATATGAATTAAGGGCAAGTGTCAGATGTTTGCTCAATCTGGAGTTTGTGTCCATGATGGCCCCTTTATGGATGGGTGGCGTCATGAGGCCATGGAGGTTTTCCCACTCTGGAGGTTGTTTGTTGCTACAAATAGTAAGGTTTCTTCCTGCGGGACTTGGGGAGTCCTATTTGATGGCTCAAGTATCCCCTTATGGAAAGATTAGAAAGCAAGACTCTATGTATGGATGCCTGGAAATCCCACCTCACATTCCCATTGGTGCCTAGGAACAAGGCTGTTTGGATTTCCTTTCTGGGGCTAGACAGTTTGGGGGCTGAAATG
Organism: Meles meles; assembly: GCF_922984935.1. Taxonomy (NCBI): domain Eukaryota; kingdom Metazoa; phylum Chordata; class Mammalia; order Carnivora; family Mustelidae; genus Meles; species Meles meles. Next base: position 431,184 of record NW_025721162.1, on the reverse strand, counting down.
AAATGGAGTCTCATGCTGATGGGTCACAATGCTGTTTGTGTCCATGGAGACCTTGAAATGTGGTGGTGAGTTAGGGGCCCTGCAGGATTCTCCTACACTGGAAGTTTTACAACACTTCAAATAGCCAGTTACCCTTCTGGGGTCAGGTGGTGTTCTGTTTTGATTCTCCATTATGTTTGTATTCGAGAACGGGCCTCTGGGGACAGAAGACTGAAAACCTAACCTACAGTTCAGATTAGTCTAGGGGCATGTAGGGTTCAAACTTCTGTTTCTAGGGTCATCTCCCTGGGTGTCTGACTGGAGATCAGTGCTCAGGATGTGTCAACTGTGCAATTTTGTCCTGGGAAGTCTATGATATTGAGGTGTCCTCGGGGCCCTTTTCCCCCTACTCTGGAGGTTTTGGCGACTGTAAAGGACACAGTTTCCTTTGGAAGGGCAGGCACAGTCCTGAGGTGTGGCTCTGGAGACCCCATCCTGGAGGTTTTGTGTGCCAGGGCTCTGGGGATAGAAGTCTGAAAACACATCCTCAGGTTAGGTTTAGGTCCTAGAGTATGGCAGACCCGGTCTGCAGACTCTGAGGGCAGCTCCTCGGGATCTGAAATTAGGATGAGTGTGAGGCAGTAGCTAAGCCTTTTGCCTCTGGATTTTGTATCTAGGATGGCCGTGGAATGTAGGGGCTGCCTCCTGGGACCATGGAAGATTCTCCATCTTGGGGATTCTGCCCAGCCCCCAATAGTGTGTTGTCATTCTGAGGGAAGGGAGGAGTCCTGTTTTATGCCTCAGTGGTCCCCCAAAAACAGGGATTCCAGAGCAGGGCCCTGAATACGGGTGCCTGTAAAACTCCACCTTGAGTTAGGATTTGGGCCTAGGGGAATGGGAAGCCCAATATGTGGGCTCATGCTCTGGCTACCGAAAGCCTCATTTGAAATCAGGCTCAGGCTGAGGGTCACAATGTGTGTTTGTGTCACAGCGGCCCTCAAGCATGTGCATGGCCTCATGGACCATGCAGATAGCTCCCATTCTGAGGGTTTGACTCTGACACCCATCTGAACAGCAAGGTTTCCTTCCATGGGGAAGGAAGAGTTCTGTTTTGTGCATTAGGTTCCTCCCAATGCAGGGATCTGAGATACGGACTGGAGACAGATGCTGAAAACCCAGCTTGGGTAGATATGACAGCCTAGGGCCATGGTAGGTCTGATCTGCGGGACATGCAGCCAGCTGTCTGGGATGCTGATGGGAGGTCTGGGGTCATTCTGTGTCAGGAAAATCAGGAGTACACAGGGCAGTCTATGGTATTGGTGCACAGTTGATGGCCATAGAGTTTGATCCTCATTTGGCGTTTTTGGTCAACCGCATAGGGCAGTTTTTTCTTCTGCTGGGCAGGCTGAGTGGTGCATTGTGGCTCCAAAATTAGTATGCAGATAGTTATTTCTATCGTGAGGACTACTCAATTGTCTACTTCTAATTGTCATAGTTCTCCAGGTTTTAGCTCTTGAGTTGGGATTATACAGGAGTCAATATTTAGGTCTTCATAATCTGTGTACTCATAACTTCATCATCATTCATGACCCATAGTTTTGCAGTCACAGAAGGATTATTGATCTCATCTATTATGTAGAGGATTTGTAGTGAAGGCAAAGCAATTAAAATTAAAATGATAGCAGGTAGGATAGTTCATGACCTTTCAACTTCTTGAGCGTTTATAGTGCTGGTATGTGTTAGCTTAGTAGTTGTATTAATGAAATGATGTAGAGAACAAGAGAGCTGATGAAGAACTCAGTTATTATTGTATGGACATGGAAGTGTAATACTTCTTCTATAATAGGAGAGGTTGCACCTTGAAGGCCTATTTGGAAAGGGTACGCCATAGGGATATAAAGGACTTCAACCTAAAATTTGACTTTGACAAAGTCATGTAATTTTTATTAATATCTCTTTATTGATAAAGACATAGTGGTTATGATATTGGCTTGGAAACAATTCTAGGGGGTTCAATTCCTTCCTTTTTTATTTTGATAGTACATAGGTTGACTCTTTGAATATGTGATATGGATGAGGGCATCCATGTAATCATTCAATGTTTGTTGAAGTAAGTTCTACTATTATCACCTCTCGTTTGGATGTGAAGGCTTCTCAGATTGTGACGATTGTTAATATTACTGCCATTAATGAGATAAATGAACCCATGGAAGACACGATGTTTCATGTTGTATAAGCATCTGGATAATCAGAGTACCATTGAGATATGTCTGATAGGCCTAGGAAATGTTGAGGAAAGAATGTTATATTTACTTCTATGAATATAATTGTAAAGTGGATTTTTGCTCAAATATCATTTAGTGTGTAACCTGTGAACAGTGGGAATCAATGGACAGATCCGCCTGTGATTGCAAACACTGCCTCCATTGAAAGGACATAATGAAAATGTGCTGCCACATAGTATGTGTTGTGAAGAACAATACCTAATGATGAGTTTGATAATACAATACTGTTCAACCACCCACTGTGAATAGAAAAATAAACCCTAGTGTTCATAATATAGCTGGCAATCATTTAATACTTCCTCTGTGTAGAGTGGCCAGTCAGCTAAATACTTTTACTCTCATTGTAATTACAATGATTATAGTAGCTGAGGTGAAGTACGCTCGTGTGTTGATGTCTATTCCTACGATAAACATGTGGTGGGCTCATACAATAAATCCTAAGAAACCAATAGATATCATTGCTCAGGCTATTCCTATGTAGCCAAATGGTTCTTCTTTTTTTTTTTTCCCTGAGGTTACAACATGTGAGATAACTCCACATCCTGGTAGAATTAGAATATATACTTCAGGATGTCCAAAAAATCAGAATAGGTTTGATACAGAATAGGGTCTCCTCCTCCAGCTGGGTCAAAGAAGGTAGTATTTACATTTTGGTCTGGGAGTAGTATGGTAATACCGGCTGCTGGAACTGGTAATCATATGAGTAGAAGTACAGCTGTGATCAGGACAGATCATATGAATACAGGAGTTTGATATTGTGATATTGCAGGTGGTTTTATGGTGATAATGGTAGTAATAAAGTTAATGGTTCCTAGGATGGATGAGACACTTGCCATGTGTAAGGAGAAGATTGTTACATCTCTGTATGTTCCTGCATGTGCTAAATTTCCTGCTAGAGGAGGGTACACAGTTCATCCTGTTCCTGCACCTTCTTCTACCATGGAAGAAGCTAGAAGGAGAAGAAAGGAGGGGGACAGAAGTCAAAAGCTTGTATTATTTACTCGTGGAAATGCTATGTCGGGCATGCCAATTATTACGGCTACTAATCAGTTTCTGAACCCTCCAATCATAATTGACATTACTATAAAGAAAATTATTACAAATGCATGGGCATTTATAATTACGTTGTAGATTTGGTCATTTCCTAGTAGAGCATCTGGTTGGCCCAATTCAGCATGAATTAATAAGCTAAAATGAGTGCCTATCATTCTGGTGCATGCATCAAATAAAAGCCAAAGGGTTTCAATTTCCTTATGATTTGTGGCGAATAATCATAGATTTATGAACATAGGCAAAATGGCCAATAAAGCCATTAGACTGTAAATTGAAGAATGGGGGATTGAATCCTCTTTTTGCCAAGCTCTGTGGTGAAATAGCACGTTGAATTGCACATTCAGAGAAGCAGCTTCAACCCTGCTGGGGCTTCTCCCGCCTATTTTTTTCTTTGTGGCAGGAGAAGTAGATTGAAGCCAGTTGACTAGGGTATTTATCTGTTAACTAAAGTTTCGTGGGTGATAGCCCACCTGTCTAGAAAGGGCTTGTCTTAATTAAAGTGATTGATTGTGTTTGGTAGATGTGAGATATACTTTTGCAGTCCTTAAGGTGAGATTCAGGAGTTAAGTGAATGACACTTAGGGCTTTGAAGGCCCTTGGTCTTTTTAACCTAAACTTCTAGAACAGTGTTAGTATCATTGGGGTTAATGGGAGTAATATGGTAGAAGTTAGAATTAGTGGGGATAAAAGAATTACGTTTTTTGTGTTTTTGAATTGCCATTTTATTTTTATGGTGTTTATTGAGGGGAACATAGTGCTGTTGACTGTGTTAACTGCATATAAAAGTATAGGTTTAGTAGGGATATAATTGCTATAAATGTTGATATAACAATTATATTGTTTTTTGTGAGTTCGTGGATGATTAGTCATTTAGGGATGAATCCTGAGAGGGGAGGTAGGCCTCCTAGTGGTAGTATGATTGTTAGGATTAGTGAGGTAATTAGTGGGAATTTTTTCATATATGAGATAACGATAGTGTGGTTGTAGATGAACTGACTGTGAATAGTATGAATGTTCCAAGTGTTATTGTAATGTAGATGATGAGGTTTAATATTATTAGGGTACAGTTATATGTTGTTACAGCAATCATCCATACCATGTGGGTGATTGATGAGCATGCTAGGATTTATCATAGTTTTGTTTGGTTAAGACCTCAGCCTCCTGCTAGAATGGATATAATAGCAATGGCTGCTATTAAGTTTGGATTTATAGATGGAGAGATTTCGTATAGAACAGATAAGGGGGCGATTTTTTGTCAGGTTAGTAGAATTATTCCTGATGATAGTGGGATTCCTTGCGTTGCCTTAGGTACTCAGAACTGAAAGGGTGATAGTACTAATTTTATTGCCAGAACTACTGTTATGTTTGACGTGATTGGGTTAGGGGAATTTAGTATTGTTCATTGTCCTTTCAATAGTAGGTTAATAATAATCCCTAATATTAAGCGTATAGATGAAGTGGCTGGGTAAGAAAATATTTTGTTGATGCTTCTGTGGCTCGTGGATTGAATATTTTTTATTAAAATGAGGATAATAGCTAGTATATTTATTTTGAATCCAATTCAGATTGTCAGTCAGTGTGAGCTTATTAGTACTTTAATGGTTCCTGAAATGACAGTTAATAAAATGATAGTAAGGATAGGGGGTTTAATTAGTATAGGAAGGGGATAAACCATCATTTTTGCGGTATATGGGCCCGATAGCTTATTTAACTGACCTTACTGTAGAATTTGTTTTGAGTTGGGTAGCACAAAGGTTTTTGAGTTCTTAGGATTAGGTTCAATTCCTATAATTCTAGAAATAAGAGGGCTCAAACCTCTATAATTTACTCTATCAAAGTAACTTTTTTGTCAGACATAATTCTTATGTTTGGGGAGGAATATTGGGGTTAAAATGGGTAAGGCCACATGTCATATGCATAGGGCTAGGGTCAGGGGGAGAAATTTTTTTCATAATAAATGTATGAGTTGATTATAACGAAATTGTGAATAGGATGCTCGAATTCATAGAAAGGAAGTTGTTAGAAGAAGTATTTTTATAGTAAACTTGATGGAGTACAGTTCCTGTAAGTATGGGGTGTGGAATGCACCAAAAAACAGGATAGTTGTAAGGATATTCATTATAATAATGTTGGCATATTCAGCTAGGAAAAATAGGACGAATTGTCCGGTTGCATATTTGATGTTGAATCTGGAGACTAATTGTGATTCTACTTCTTTTAAGTCAAATGGGGCGCAGTTGGTTTCTGCTAGGGTTGAGATAAATCATATTATAGCTAGGGGTCATGCAGGGAGGATTAGTCATAGGTGTTCCTGTGTAGTAATAAGTATGGATTGGGTAAAAGAGCCATTAATAGTATTGATAGGAGGGGGTGCCTGGGTGGCTCAGTGGGTTAAAACCTCTGCTTTCGGCTCAGGTCATGATCTCAGGGTCTTGGGATCGAGTCCCACATCGGGCTTTCTGCTCAGCGGAAGGCCTGCTTCTCTTCCTCTCTCTCTGCCTGTCTCTCTGCCTACAGGTGACATCTGTCTGTCAAATAAATAAATAAAATCTTTTAAAAAAATAGTACTGATAGGATAATGGATAGTGTGACTTCGTAGGAAATTGTTTGGGCTACACCTTGAAGGGCCCCAATTAGGGCATATTTTGAGTTTGAGGCTCATCTGGACCATAAAATAGAGTAAACAGCTAGGCTTGATATCGCTAGTATGAATAGGATTCTTAGGTTTATATTGATGAGAGGGAAAGGTATTGGTAATGGCATTCATATAGTTAGGGTTAGTGTTAGGTCTAGGGTTGGGGCTATTACAAATATGGTGATAGATGATGGTAGGGGTCATAAAGGTTCTTTAGTGAATAGTTTAATGGTATCTGCAATTGGTTGCAAGAGGCCATAGGATCCTACAATATTTGGGCCTTTACAGAGTTGTATATACCCTAGGAATTTTCGTTCCACTTATGTTAGAAAGGCTACAACAAGCAGGATAGGTACAATTAGTGAAATGACATTAATTATAAACATAATGTTTGGAAGAAGATTCGAACCTCTGAGAATAAATGTTTAAGTTTTATGCAATTACTGGGCTCTGCCATCCTAACAAGCCCTATCTCTAGGGCTGTGAAATGAAGGTGGACTATTTAGATTAAGATTATATCCTCTATTAGTCCTAAGGCATTCCGATAGAATAGGCCTTAATTCTCTTGTCCTTTCATACTGGGAGAAGTTGTTGTAAGAGATAGAAACAGACCTGGATTGCTCCAGTTGGGACTCAGATCATGTAGTGTTAGGGTCCATGATCAAAGGAACGACACTGATACCAAGCGAAAATCAAGCAAAGCTTTATTTTGTGCCATGCATCAGAAATGAAACTGACTGGTAGGTGCCCGAGCCCCATGCATTAGAAATCAAACTGACCAGTAGGTGCCTGAGCCTTGCTGGGGGCCACCACCTCCTTGCCCTGGGGTCCCTCCTGGAGGCTCCCTGCCTCACCCTCACTGTACCACAGGCGACTCCCCATGAGGCCACTCCCAGTGGCGCCACTGCTTGGGGTGGTGAGGCTGCTGCAGATGAGTCTTCCAGCAATGCCACTCCAGATGCGGCTGAGCCGCTGGCTCCTGACAAGGCTGCTCCTGCAGCAACGCTGCTTGCGGTGGCACCGCTGCAGATGAGGCCGCTCCTGACGAGGCCACTCCCGGTGGCGCCGCTGCAAATGCTGCTCCTGTCAAAGCCGCTTCAGGCGTCGCTGCAGCAGATGAGGCCGCTCCCCACCCTCTAGTGACAGTGCCACTGCTCTGGTGGTGAGGCCGCTCCCAGCAATGAAAAGGGCGCTGTCACTCTCCATAACCCTGACACTACCACTACCCTAATGGCTCCCAATGGCTGCTGCTACTGGCTACCCTAACTCCTCCTGGTACTACCACCACCCCCCACCCCGCCTTGCAGCTTCACAGACCAACCTTTATAGAGGTGGTTGGCCAATGGGATTGCAACTCACCTCAATAAATTTATGTACTCCCCATTGATTGGCCGTCTCCTCTCGCTGGCCTGGCCCGCCCCTAATTCCCCCCTTTTCTTTGGAAATTAGTCAAATCCTTGACCTTTCAGCCAGTTCTATGCTCTCCTGTTGTAATGGGGCTACACTGAGCATGTAATACTGGGGCCAAAAACTAATGGTAGTGCACAGTTGGCTGATGAGTTAGCCATTCAACACTTTGTATAATCTTTTCCATTTTTTCCTAATTCCGTTCATCTAATTTCCCACCTATACTTTTCATAAACAGGTAACAATAGGAGCAACAATAAACTCACAGTTTTTATAGTCTTAGCTTTAATCCATAGTCAGTGGGGTCTGTCGGCTGCAGCTTCCTTCTCTGGGGGGTGTCCTTATCCTCGGCTCATTTGACATGACCCACATGAATCCAGGCCCTAATGCCTTCTACTTTCACTGCCATGGGGGTGGTCAAGATAACAGTAAATGGTCCCTTCCAGCGAGGCTCCAAGTTTCCCCCTTGATAGTGATGTATCCAAACCAAGTCCCTGGGTTGGTAAGGATGTGGTTCCACCTAGGTCTCCATCCCAGTGTGAGCAGTCAGGATCCCTGAGTGTGCTTTTTTTAAAGACAGACTCTAATGCCTGCAGTGACTGGAGTACAGATTGATCAGTCGTTTCTGCTAGGGCAACATCTTGTAATCGAGGATGGGGGGGTGGTCTCCCAAACATTATTTCAAATGGGGTCACCTTGCTTAAATAGGGTGCAGCACATCGTGCCCTGAGGAGAGCAAAATGAAGGAGATACACCCTTGCACCACCATTCTCCAGAATTAGTTTTGTCGAGGTCTCTTTAAGAGTCCGGTTCATTCTCTCTACTTGCCCGGAACTCTGGGGCCGGTATGCACAATGTAGTTTCCAATTAGTGCCCACAGACTTGGCCAATGCCTGTGATACTGAACTCACAAATGCAGGGCCATTGTCTGACCCAATTGCGAGTGGCAGCCCAAACCTAGGAATTATTTCTTCTAGTAGCTTTTTGGCTACCACTCCTGCCATCTCATGTTTGGCGGGAAAAGCCTCTACCCAACCTGAAAAGGTATCTACAAAAACTAACATGTACTTGTGAACGTATTTTCCAGGTTTTCATTTCTGTAAAATCTATTTATCAATAAATTCCTGGTTCCTTACCACTTTCTCTTTTCCCTCTTCCCATTTTCGTTCTTCCCACATTAACTGCCGGGCATTGAGCAAATCTATCAACTATATCCTGAACCATATGCCCTAATTTAGAAACCTGGAACTGCTTGCCTATAGGCTCCTTGAGTTTGCATATCCCCAAATGAGTACCCTGATGTATTTGGTCTACTAACTTTTTGCCCAGTCTTCGAGGAAGAATTATTTTTCCTGCTTCAGTCTTAGCCCAGTCCCCTTCATAGTCCAATTTAACCCATTTCTGTAAACATTTTAAATCTCTTTCTGAATAGTTTTGTTTTTCTGGTAGGGCTGGAGTTGGGAGTGTAACCAGTTCTTGCACTGTTTCTTGGGCTGCTTGCCTTGTGGCTTGATCTGCTAATTTCCTTTTGAAATCAGACCATTTCCCTTTTGGTGTCCTGGGCAATGCATGATGGCCACCTCTTTTGGGTCCCAAATAGCCTGGAGGAAAGCCAATATTTCTCCTCTGTTTTTAATTCCTTTTCTTTCAGCTGTTAATAGGCCCCTTTCTTTATAAATAGTCCCATGTATATGGAAGTAGCAAAAGCGTACCTGCTGTCTGTATAGATGTTGGCAGTTTTACCTTTGTACATCTGCAGTGCCTTAGTGAGTGCAATCAGTTCCGCTTTTTGTGCCAAAATTCCATGTGGCAGGGCTGCTGTCCAGAGTTTCTGCTCAGGAGAAACTACTGCAGCCCCCGCAAGCATGACTCATAGTCCTCAGTGGCTATCAGCAAGTCATCAACTTGCTCAATATATTGTAAGAGAGTGACTCCTGGGTTGGAGGTTCTGTACTCATGCAAATCCTCATGTAGGGCCTCATCAAAAAAAAAAAAAAATGGTGGGTGAATTCTTGAATTCTTCAGGAAGTCTTGTCCAGGTGAGTTGGCCTTGAAACACTTTCTGTGGTTTGGACCACTCAAAAGCAAGAAGGGGTGGAGATTCCTTTGCTAATGATATGCAGAAAAATGCATCCTTGAGATCCAAAATGGTATACACTGTTCTTTTGGGGCCTAGGAGGGAAAGTAGGATATAGGGGTTAGGCACTGTTGGGTGGATATCTTTAACCCATTTATTAACTTCCTGCAAGTCCTGAACGGTGGGTACTCCCCAGTCTCAGCCTTTTTGATGGGTAGCAAAGGTGTGTTCAATGGAGATTTGCAAGTAACTAGGATCCCATCTCCTCGGAGGTGGTTAATGTTTTCTGATCCTTTCCTTTGCTTCCCAGGAAAGGGGGTACTGTCGAACCTGAATAGCCGTAACCATCCCCTTTAATTTTACCACCACTGGAGGTTGTACTTTGGACAAGCCAAGGGGCTTCCCTTCTGCCCAGACCTCGGGAAACTCGACCTGTAGGATTTGGAGAAGGCTCCCCCCTTTTGTCTCCTCTGGATTTGAGATTGGCTCGTAAGGGAGGTATTCATCTACTGCTGCCATAAGCACCTGTACAGTGGGTTGTCTCAAGGTTACAGTCATGTCTCCTTCCGAGAACTGAATGCCAGCTCTTAACTTATGGAAGAGATCTCTTCCCATCAAGTTATATGGGGCATTAGGGAGGACCGAAAATCGATGTTTAACTACTCTCAAGGCCAAATTTAAAGTCCTTTCTGTTGTCCATTTATGTCTCTCTGTGCTATTTGCTCCTTGTACCCAGACTTCTTCTCCAGATAGTTTTCCCATTGGTTTAAGTAATGATGAAAATTGTGTTCCCGTGTCCACCAAAAAATCAACTCATTTCCCCTCCACTTCAATTTTTACCCGAGGTTCGGGGAGGGGCTCCAAACCATGACCCCTTAAGTCTCTGGTGGCCAGCATTGCTATCTTCCTTTTGGGGCACTCCCTGGCCCCAAATGTCCTTTTCCCTTACAGTAAGTGCACTGATCTGAATCTAAGTCTTCCTGCCTGCCTTCTTTGAACTTAGGCTTTTCCTTCCATTTACTATCCCCAACCTGTTTCCTCCCAGCATCATGTAATGCCAAAACCTTAACCATTTTTTTGTCTGTTTTTCATCCTCTTGTGCATCCCTGTTGTTAAACACCTTTTCTGTTATTCCCACTAACTCAGTCAGATTCTTCCCTTCAAATCCTTCTATTTTCTGAAGATTCCTCCTTATATCTGGGGCTGACTGACTAACAAACGCAAGATTCATTGCCCTCTGCTTTTCAGGTGCCTCAGGTGCCTTTTCAGGATTTGGCTATACATTTTATAGGCTTCAATTAGCCTTTCTAGGAAAGCTCCTGGAGACTCATTCTTACCTTGAGTCACCATGCTAATTTTGGATAAATTTATGGGTCTCCTTGCAGATGCATGAAGGCCTCCCAGTAGAGCCTGGTGGTAGAAACGTAAGCTCTCCTTAACTTCATTGGAATTTGGATCCTATTCAGGGGGTTCCCTTGGGCAGTAGACTTCCATTCGGCAGGGTTCGAGGTCCCTGTCAAGTCTCTCGCTTATCACCTTATGGGTTTCTCGCATGATGCGATCCGTGCCTTCCACGTTAAAGAGAGCCATAAGGAGCTGTTGAATATCCACCCAGGTACGTTGGTGGGTAAGAAAAACAGTCTCTAAGAGACTAATTAAATCCTGAGTGTAGACAGAAAAGGAATTTTGTTGGGTCTTCCAGTTATAGATGTCGGAAGAAGAGAAAGAGATATAGCTTAGGTGAGGGTGCCCTCTCCCATCTGGTAGAGCAACCTCACGGAGAGGCAGCAATGGCGCCGACAGTACTGGTGAGGTAAAGGGAGGATGGGGGTATAGAGGAAAGGGGAAGGATAAGAGTGGTCTCTCTGCTTGGTGGCCCCATAGGTAGACCCTGAACGCATATGAGATGGACTGGTAAAGGCATCTCAGGACCGAGAGTCAGATTTAGGGGACAGATAAATGGGGGGGGGGATTCCACATCCTCCACATCGGATGGAGGTAAGACCGTCTTCTTACTTGGCTCACCCTCATCTGTCTGTTCTGGTTTTGGTGCTCTGACCTGCCTTAGAGGTAGAGAGATGGTTTCATTAGCAGTGATAGGTGGGACTTGAGCCATGACGGTAGCTCTTCTATCAGATATCGCCAGGCCACAATGTATGGTATTTGGTCTCAATGCAGATCAAAGACCTCACTCAGGGTAGAATAGATCTGAGCCAAGGCAAATGTTCCTTCTGGCGGCCACCCTGTGGAGAAAGTGGGCCACTCTAATTGACAGAGTGTTTTTAGTTTTGCCAGGTAAACCTTGTCACCTGACTGAATGCTTTACCTTGGAAATCCTTGAAATATTCAAGAAGAAGACATAGGGGAGTCACAGATCCCTTACTCCCTGCTTGTCCCATTTCTCCAAATACAAAAAAACACAACAGACAATAAAAAAACAAGGCTGAGACATCCACAGGCCCAGCGATCACTATCCAGAGCCTGCTGCTGGTGGGAACTTTCTTGGTCCCCTGCAAACACAATAAACTACACAACAGAAAACAAAAGAACCAGGCAGACAACGGCAGGCCCAACGATTCTTACCCAGAACCTGCCACTGGTGGGGGATTTCTTTACCCCCTGACCACCTAGGGGGATTCGAACCCCCCATAAGTCTAGGGGGACTCGAAACCCCCAACTGCCTAGGGGGACTCCAACCCCCCGTACACCTAGGAGGACTCAAGCACTCTGACTGTCTAGGGGGACTCGAACCCCCTGTACGCCCAGGGGGACTCGAACCCCCCAACCGCCTAGGGGGATTCAAACCCCCCATACACCTAGGGGGACTCAAACCCCTCGACTGCCCAGGGGGACTTGAACCCCCTGTCGATCTACCAGCAGAGGGATGGGGCATCCCCGCATCCACTCCAGCCTTGGGGAGCATGGCTGCGTCCAGCTTGTCCCCTGTGGGCTATACCCTGGAGCTCCGCAACCAGAAAGACACACAAGATCTCAATAGAGGCTTTTCGCAGAAATTCTGATGCTGGCTCAGTTCTCATCGTTTGATCCCGGACAAGCCCCCAATGTTAGGGTCCGTGATCAAAGGAACGAGACTGACACCAAGCAAAAATCAAGCAAAGCTTTATTTCGTGCCATGCATTAGAAATGAAACTGACCGATAGGTGTCCAAGCCCCATGCATTAGAAATCAAACTGAGCGGTAGGTGCCTGAGCCTTGCTGGGGGCCACCACCTCCTTGCCTTGGAGTCCCTCCTGGAAGCTCCCTGTCTCACCCTCACTGTACCACAGGCCACTCCCGATGAGACCACCCCCAGCGGCACTGCTGCTCAGGGTGGCGAGGCTGCGGCAGATGAGGCTTCCAGAAATGCCGCTCCAGACGAGGCTGCACCACTGGCTTCTGACGGTGGCGCTACTGCAGAAGAGGCCACTCCTGATGAGGCCACTCGCAGAGGCAACACTGCTCGGTGCAGCGAGGCCCCAGCAATGCCGCTCCTAACAAAGCCGCTCCCGGCAGCTCTGTTGCCAATGCTGCTCCTGTCAAAGATGCTCCCGGTGACGCCGCTGCAGATGAGGCTGCTCCCCGGCCATCTAGTGACAGCGCCGCTACTCGAGCGGCGAGTCCACTCCCAGCGATGAAAAGGGCGCTGTTGCTCTCCACAACCCTGACACTACCACTACCCTAATGGCTCCCAATGGCTCCTCCTACCAGCTACCCTAACTCCTTCTGCTACTACCCCACCACTTGCAGCCTCACAGACCAGCCTTTATAGAGGTGGTTGAGCCCAGCCCACACACAGGTGGCCAATGGGATTGCAAGTCACCTCAGTCAATTTATGCATTCCCCACTGATTGGTCATCTCCTCTAGCCGGACTGGCCCACCCCTATAGTAGGACTTTAATTGTTGAACAAATGAAACTTTAGTAGCTGCTGCACCATTGAGATGTCCTGATCCAACATCGAGGTTGTAAACCCTATTGTTGATATGGACTCTCAAATAGATTGTGCTGTTATACCTAGGGTAACTTGTTCCATTGATCAAATTTCTTGGATCAATAAATGACACTATATTTCGACTGGTTTGTCTATATTTGTATCACTCAGAGGTTATTTTATTCTCTGAGGTCACACCAACCTAAATTGTTAATCCATTAATAAGATTGTCTTATGCTTAATTGGTGAATAAATAGACTTATTATGGATTAGTTAATTGAAGCTCCATAGGGTCTTCTCGTCTTAATAGTTTATTCCCTCCTCTTCAAGGGAAGGTCAATTTCACTTATTGGAAATTAAGAGACTTAAACCCTCGTGTGGCCATTCATACAAGTCCTTATTTAGAGAACAAATGATTACGCTACTTTTGCATGGCCAGGATACCACGGCCGTTTAATTAGTGTCACTGGGCAGGCAATACCTCCAATACTGGGCATGCTGGAGGTGATGTTTCTGGTAAACAGGTGGGGTTTGTGTTTGACGAGTTACTTTTACTTCTTTTAATCTTTCCTTGTTGCATACCTGTGTTGGGCTAACAATAGGTTTGATAAGTGTTTTATTAGTAGTTTATTTTTATCATGTTAACTATCAGTGGTTATTTGTTGACTGTTATAAGCTTATGCAAGGAGAAATGTTTCTTGTTACTCATAGTAGCATTATCGCTTCTATTATTAAATAGATTAGCCCAGAAGTATGTTAGGAGTTGTTTTAAGATTTTTGGAATTCAGAGGGTTGGGTTGTTGAGTTTGAACGCTTTCTTAATTGGTGGCTGCTCTTAGGCCTACTGTGGTTTTATTTAACTTTACTCTAGAAGTAAGGTTGTATCCTTATTCTAAAAAGATGTATCTTTTTAGATTATATTTTAAATTTACATTATAATTTTGGGATTTGTTGGGTAAATTTAATGTTGAACTGGGATTCTATTCTGGGCAACCAGCTATCACCAGGCTCGTTAGACTTTTCACCTCTACCTATAAATCTTCTCACTATTTTGCAAAATAGGTGAGTTTATCCCTGTGGTTTGTTCATAGGTAGCTCATCTCGTTTTGGGGGAGTTAGCTTAAGATCTGTTCACTAAATTATTCTAGCTAGCTCATTATGCAAAAGGTATAAGGGGTGATCTTTGCTGTTTATTATTTTAAACTTTCTTCCATCATTCCCTTATGTTTCTTTCTCTCTAGCTCTTAGTAAAATTTCTATCTGTTTCTTTCTCTATAGCTCCTAGTAAAATTTCTATCTCCTATACTATATATGACGTAATTGAATTTTTTGACTAGAGGCTTATTGTAGTAGTTGAGTTAGTGGTTTCTTGGGGTACTTTTGGTTCAATGTGGTCATTGGTGTATGAAACCTTCTGGGTTTAGGCGAGATGCTTTAATTAAGCTACACTTTGATTTATCCAAGCTCTTTCCAGTATGCTTACCTTGTTATGACTTATCTCCTCTTGCATTTGTTTAGTCTGCATTATGTAGTGTTTGGGTATATTGCTTGAGAAGGGTGACCGGCGGTGTGTGCATGCTTCATGGCCCTATTCAATTAAGCTCTCTCTTCTTAATTTACTACTAAATCCGCCTTTCGTTTTTACTTTTCATAAAAACATTCATGAGCATATTCTTGATTAGAAAATGTAGCCCATTTCTCCCCACTTCACGGGTTACACCTTGACATAACTTTTAAATGTATAATTATTATGCTTACTTTTCTTCCTTTTGAGGATTTTCTGAACATGGCAGTATATAGATTGAGTTACCTCGAAGTGATGAGGTTTATCGGGGTTTACCGATTATAGAACAGGCTCCTCTAGTAAATGCAAAGCACTGCCAAGTCCTTTGAGTTGTAAGCTGTTGCTAGTAGTTCTCTGGCAGATAATTTTGTTGTACAAATTATTTATCTTTAGGGCTGAGCATTGTGGCATATCTAATCCCAGTTTGGGTCTCAGCTATCGAGGATTGAAAATAATAAAGTCACTTTCATGGTATATATTATGTTAACAGTATCTTTTTATGGCTTGGTTAAACTTTAAATTTAGTGAGATGTAGTCCTTAACATGTTTTACGCTGTGGGCCTATTACTTTGGGTTAATCGTATGACCGCGATGGCTGGCATGAAATTTAGCAACTCTTAATGTTAACATGACCTAGTCAAACTTTCATTCATGGCTTAATTTTTGTCACTGCTGCATCCCGTTGGGGACTATTTGGGCTAGGTGTTATGAGCTACTTATTTTGTGTGCTTGATACCTGCTTATTTTGTGTGCTTGATATCAGTTTAGGGATATAGAGGGCATTTTCACTGGGATGTAGAGACTTGCATGTGTAATTCTATTAATAATCAATAGGAAGGCTAGGACCAAACCTTTACGTTTATGGAGTCTAATGACTCTTCTAGGCATTTTCAGTGCCTTGCTCTATTTAATAAGCTACATTAAAGGGTGTAGGATTAGATTAGTTAATGTTAAGGTGTTTAGGCACTGTAATTTAATTATTAGTATTATGGAATATCAGTATAAGTGGTTTCTTATATATGTTGCATGTGCTTAGTTCTGTTTTTGGGGTTTGGGAGGACAATTTTAAGTGTTTGTATACTTTTGAAGTTACAGAGGGTAAAGGGGGTTTGATTTAGCTAGTTTCTATCTGTTCAATATGCGTACGTGTGTACGTGTGTAGTGTGTATGTCCTGTAACCATTGACTGAATTGCACCTATGGTTGTGCAATGCAGATAAATGATGATGATTCAGCCCAACTACAAGTTATTTGAATGCGATGAGGTCTTTACAGCCATAGCTGAGTGATACCAGTACCCCTCCTAAAAATTAAAAAAAATATATATATCAAATGCATGACACCACAGTTATGTGTGATCATGGGCTGCTTAGTCATTAGTCCATTGAGATGTCCCATTTGAGGGTTAGTAGGATGGGATTGAGGACTATCATGGCCCTGAAGTAAGAACCAGATGCAAGTATAGTTTCACTGTAGAAACCCCCACATTCGATGGGCCTGGAGCAAGAAGAGGTACACATCGTGCAAGGATTGATGGTTTCTCAAGGCCTGGTGATCAAGTTCATGGTCTAGGTGAGGTTCACATATGTAAAATCAATCATAGTATGTACATGCTTATATGCATGGGGCAAACCATTAATGCATGATATACATAGGGGTGGGGGAAAATACATCCTGGGGAAGCACAGTAGGTTTTTAAATATATGAATTGAAATAATGGGATGAGGAAATCAGGGAATAGTTCAGTTAGAATGTCAGGTTTGGGTGCTGATGGTGGCACTATTACTTCTTCCTTGAGTCTTAGGGAGATGGAGTTCTCCATTTTTGGTTTATAAGACCAAAGTAATTAATATACTGCAAAGACTATTCATTTTAATAAGTTCTTCTCAATAATGCTGATTGTTGTTATTAGAATTAGGAGGATTGTGGAGTAAATGATTGAGGCTAATTGACCAATGGTGATGAAAGGGTGTTCTACTGTTTGACCACCAATTCATGTTAAGGTAAGGAGGTCAGCAACTACTAATCAAAATAGGCATTGGCTTAGTGGGTGGAATATCATACCTTGTTGTTTTGAAGAATGTAATACTGGAATAATGTCTAGGAATAGAATGGAGAAGACTAGGGCTAGTCCTCCTCCTAGTTTATTAGGAATGGTTCATAGGATTGCATATGCAAATAGGAAATATCATTCGGGTTTGTTATGGGGTGGTGTGTTATGTGGGTTGACAGGGATGTAGTAGTCAGGGGACCCTAGTATGTCAGATGAGAATAGTACTAGTATTATGAGTACTAGGATTAGGAATAGGGCATCTAGGATGTCTTTAAATGTGTAGTGTGGGAAAACTCGGTCAAGATGGTGGAGAAGTAGCAGGCTGACACTACATGAGGTAGCAGGAGATCAGATAGCTTATCAAACCATTGCAAACACCTACAATTCCAATGGGAGATCAAAGAGAAGAAGAGCAATTCTAGAAACAGAAAACTAACCACTTTCTGAAAGGTAGGACTGGCAGAGAAGTGAATCCAAAGTGATGGGAAGATAGACCGTGGAGGGAGGGGCAGGCTCACACCAAGTGGCAGAGCCACAGAGCAATAAATCAGGACTTTTAAAAGTCTGCTCCACTGAGGGACATCATTCCAGAGGCTAAACCTGGGTGAAGCCCACGTGGGGTTAGCATGGCCCCAGGTCCTGCATGGTCACAGAAGGATCAGGGGTGTCTGAGTGTCACAGAGCTTGCAGGTATTAGAACGGGGAAGCCAGCTACAGAGACAGAGCCAAGGAGTGATCTCTCAGCTCGGAGTTACCTTGAACCAATCACAGACTGGGCGAGCTCAGAGAGCAGCCAGAGGCCAGGGAGACAGAAGTGATTGGGTGCTATTCTCTGAGGGCGCACTGAGGAGTGGAGCCCTGAGTTCTTGGCTCCTCCAGGCTGGAGACTGGGAGGCCGCCATTTTCATTCCCGTCCTCCAGAACTCTACGGAAAGCATTCAGGGAACATAAGCTCCAGAAAGTGAAACCCAGCAGAATATTTAGCCCTGGTAAGGGCGGTGCAATTCTGCCTCAGGGAAAGGCACTTGAGAATCACTACAACAGGCCCCTCCCCCTAAGATCAACAAGAAATCCAGGCAAGACAAAGTTCACCTACCAGGGAAAGCAGCAGAATTCCAGAAGAGAATAAAGCAAACCACAGAACTCATGGCTTTCTCCCCATGATTCTTTAGTCTTGTGGTTAATTTAATTTTTTTAATTCTATTTTTTTTCTTCTGCTATTTTTTTAACTTTTACCCTTTTCTTTTTTAACGTTTTTTAAATAGTTTATCTAATATATATACATATTTCTTTATTATATTTTTTCTTTATTTGATTTCTTTTTTTAATATTTTTTTCTGAACTACTTTGTATCCCATTTCTCCATCCCACAATTTGCGGTATCTGATTTGATTAAAGCACATTTTCTTGGGGACTTTGCCACCCTTTTAGTATTTTATTTGCTCTTTCATATACTCTTATCTGGACAAAATGACAAGGTGGAACAACTCACCCCCCCCAAAAAAAAAGAACAAGAGGCAGTACCAAAGCCTAGGGACCTAATCAATACAGACATTGGTAATATGTCAGATCTAGAGTTCAGAATGACGATTCTCAAGGTTCTAGCCAAGCTCAAAAAAACCATGGAAGATATTAGAGAAAACCTCTCTGGAGATATAAGAGCACTTTATGGAGAAATAAAAGAACAAAAATCTAACCAAGTTGAAATTAAAAAAGCTATTAATGAGGTGCAATAAAAATGGAGGCTCTTACTGCTAGAATAATGAAGCAGAAGAAAGAATTAGTGATATAGAAGACCAAATGGCAGAGAATAAAGAAGCTGAGCGAAAGAGGGACAAACAGCTACAGTACCACGAGGGGAGAATTCGAGAGATAAGTGACACCATAACACGAAACAACATTAGAATAATTGGAATTCCAGAAGAAGAAGAAAGAGAGAGGGGAGCAGTAGGTATATTGGAGAGAATTATTGGAGTGAATTTCCCTAATATGGCAAAGGGAACAAGCATCAAAATCCAGGAGGTGCAGAGAACCCCCTTCAAAATCAACAAGAATAGGTCCACACCCCATCACCTAAGAGTAAAATTAACAAGTCTTAGTGAAAAAGAGAAAATCCTGAAATCAGCCTGGGAAAAGAAGTCTGTAACATATAATGGTAAAAATATTGGATTGGCAGCGGACTTATCCACAGAGGACTGGCAGGCCAGAACGAACTGGCATGATATATTCAGAGCACTAAATGAGAAAAACATGCAGCCAAGAATACTCTATCCAGCTAGGCTATCATTGAAAATAGAAGGAGAGGGGCACCTGGGTGGCTCAGTGGGTTAAAGCCACTGCCTCCGGCTCAGGTCATGAACCCAGGGTCCTGGGATCGAGCACCGTGTTGGGCTCTCTGCTCAGCAGGGAGCCTGCTTCCTTCCTCTCTCTCTCTCTGCCTACTTGTGATCTCTCTCTGTCAAATAAATAAATAAAAATCTTTGAAATATATATAAAGAAAATAGAAAGAGAGATAAAAAGCTTCCAGGACAAACAAAAACTGAAAAAATTTGCAAACACCAAACCAGCTCTACAAGGAATAGTGATCTCTAAGCAAAAATCTCTAAGCAAAAAGAGAGCCTAAAAGTGGTAGATCAAAAGAAACAGAGACAATATACGGTTAATAGTCACCTTACAGGCAATAGGGTGGCAAAAATTCTCTTATCTCTTAATGGTTATCCTGAATGTTAATGGGTTAAATGCCACAATCAAAAGACACAGGGTATCAAAATGGATAAAAAAACAAAACCCATCAGTATGTTGCCTACAAGAAACTCATTTTAGACCCGAAGACACCTCCCGAATTAAAGTGAGGGAGTGGAAAACAATTTACCATGCTAATGGACATCAGAAGAAACGTGGGATGGCAATCCTTGTATAAGATCAATTAGATTTTGGGCCAAAGACTATAATAAGAGATGAGGAAGGACACACTATCATACTCAAAGTGTCTGTCCAAGAAGAAGATCTAACAATTTTAAATATCTATGCCCCTAACATGGGAGCAACCAACTATATAAACCAATTGATAATAAAATCAAAGAAACACATCAACAATAATACAATAATTGTTTGGGACTTTAACACTACCCTCACTGAACTGGACAGATCATCCAAACAAAAGATCAACAAGGAAATAAAGGCCTTAAATGACACACTGGACAATATGGACATCAAAGATATATTCAGAACATTTCATACCAAAGCAACAGAATGCACATTCCTCTCTAGTGCACATAAAACATTCTCCAGAATATATCACATCCTGGGTCATAAATCAGGTCTCTACTGGTATCAAAAGATTGGGATCATTCCCTGCATATTTTCAGACCACAATGTTCTGAACCTAGAACTCAATCGCAAGAGGAAATTTGGAAAGAACCCAAATACATGGATACTAAACAGCATCCTCCTAAGAATTAATGGGTCAACCAGGAAATTAAAGAGGAAATGAAAAAATTCTTGGAAACAAATGAAAATGAAAAAAAAAAAAAACAAAAAAACAAATGGTTCAAAATCTGTGGGACACAGGGAAGGCTGTCCTGAGAGGAAAATATATAGCGGTACAAGCCTTTCTCAAGAAACAAGAAAGGTCTCAAATACACAACCTAAACCTACACTCAAATGAGCTGGAGAAAGAAGAAGAAAGAAACCCTAAACCTAGCAGGAGAAGAGAAATCATAAAGATCAGAGCAGAAATCAATGAAATAGAAACCACAAAAACAAAACAAAACAAAACAAAAAACAAACAAACAAACAAAAAACAATAGAACAAATCCATGAAACTAGGAGCTGGTTCTTTTAAAGAATTAATAAGATTGATAAACCCCTTGGCCAGACTTATCAAAAAGAAAAGAGAAAGGACCCAAATAAATAAAATCATGAATGAAAGAGGAGAGATCACAACTAACCTCAGTCGCAACAACGTCTTCCTAGGTACATCGCCAAATGCAAGGGAAGCAAGGGCAAAAATGAACTATTGGGATTTCACCAAGATCAAAATCTTTTGCAGTGCAAAGAAAACAGTTAACAAAACCAAAAGACAACTGAGAGAATGGGAGAAGATATTGGCAAACGACATATCAGATAAAGGGCTAGTGTCCAAAATCTATAAAAAACTTAGCAAACTCAACACCCAAAGAACAAACAATCCAATCAAGAAATGGGCAAAAGAAACCTGAACAGGGCCATAACCAGTAAGGAGATTGAAACAGTCATCAAAAATCTCCAAACAAACAAAAGCCCAGGGCCAGATGGCTTCCCAGGGGAATTCTACCAAACATTTAAAGAAGAACTCATTCCTATTCTCCTGAAACTGTTCCAAAAAATAGAAATGGAAGGAAAACTTCCAAACTCATTCTATGAGGCCAGCATCACCTTGATCCCAAAACCAGACAAGGATCCCACCAAAAAAGAGAACTACAGACCAATATCCTTGATGAACACAGACGCAAAAATTCTCGCCAAAATACTAGCCAATAGGATTCAACAGTACATTAAAAGGATTATTCACCACGATCAAGTGGGATTTATTCCAGGGCTGCAGGGTTGGTTCAACATCCGCAAATCAATCAATGTGATAGAACACATTAATAAAAGAAAGAACAAGAACCATATGATACTCTCAATAGATGCTGAAAAAGCATTTGACAAAGTACAGCATCCCTTCCTGATCAAAACTCTTCAAAGTGTAGGGATAGAGGGCACATACCTCAATATTATCAAAGCCATCTATGAAAAACCTACCGCAAATATCATTCTCAATGGAGAAAAACTGAAAGCTTTTCCATTAAGGTCAGGAACACGGCAGGGATGTCCATTATCACCACTGCTATTCAACATAGTATTAGAAGTCCTAGCCTCAGCAATCAGACAACAAAAAGAAATTAAAGGCATCCAAATTGGTAAAGAAGAAGTCAAACTATCACTCTTCGCAGATGATATGATACTATATGTGGAAAACCCAAAAGACTCCACTCCAAAACTGCTAGAACTTGTACAGGAATTCAGTAAAGTGTCAGGATATAAAATCAATGCACAGAAATCAGTTGCATTTCTGTACACCAACAACAAGACTGAAGAAAGAGAAATTAAGGAGTCAATCCCATTCACAATTGTACTCAAAACTATAAGATACCTAGGAATAAACCTAACCAAAGAGACTAAGAATCTATACACAGAAAATTATAAAGTACTCATGAAAGAAATTGAGGAAGACACAAAAAAAATGGGAAAATGTTCCATGCTCCTGGATTGGAAGAATAAATATTGTGAAAATGTCTATGCTACCTAAAGCAATCTACACATTTAATGCAATCCCTATCAAAATACCATCCATTTTTTTCAAAGAAATGGAACAAATAATCCTAAAATTTATATGGAACCAGAAAAGACCTCGAATAGCCAAAGGAATATTGAAGAACAAAGCCAAAGTGGGTGGCATCACAATTCCGGACTTCAAGCTCTATTACAAAGCTGTCATCATCAAGACAGCATGGTACTGGCACAAAAACAGACACATAGATCAGTGGAACAGAATAGAGAGCCCAGAAATCGACCCTCAACTCTATGGCCAACTCATCTTCGACAAAGCAGGAAAGAATGTCCAATGGAAAAAAGACAGCCTCTTCAATAAATGGTGCTGGGAAAATTGGACAGCCACATGCAGAAAAATGAAATTGGACCACTTCCTTACACCACACACGAAAATAGACTCCAAATGGATGAAGGACCTCAATGTGAGAAAGGAATCCATCAAAATCCTTGAGGAGAATGCAGGCAGCAACCTCTTCGACCTCAGCCGCAGCAACATCTTCCTAGGAACAACGGCAAAGGCAAGGGAAGCAAGGGCAAAATGAACTATTGGGATTTCATCAAGATCAAAAGCTTTTGCACAGCAAAGGAAACAGTTAACAAAACCAAAAGACAGCTGACAGAATGGGAGAAGATATTTGCAAACGACATATCAGATAAAGGGCTAGTATCCAAAATCTATAAGGAACTTAGCAAACTCAACACCCAAAGAACAAACAATCCAATCAAGAAATGGGCAGAGGACATGAACAGACATTTCTGCAAAGAAGACATCCAGATGGCCAACAGACACATGAAAAAGTGCTCCACGTCACTCGGCATCAGGGAAATACAAATCAAAACCACAATGAGATATCACCTCACACCAGTCAGAATGGCTAAAATGAACAAGTCAGGAAATGACAGATGCTGGAGAGGATGTGGAGAAAGGGGAACACTCCTCCACTGTTGGTGGGAATGCAAGCTGGTCCAACCACTCTGGAAAACAGCATGGAGGTTCCTCAAAATGTTGAAAATAGAACTACCCTATGACCCAGCAATTGCACTACTGGGTATTTACCCTAAAGATACAAACATAGTGATCCGAAGGGGCACGTGTACCCGAATGTTTATAGCAGCAATGTCTACAATAGCCAGACTATGGAAAGAACCTAGATGTCCATCAACAGATGAATGGATAAAGAAGAAGTGGTATATATACACAATGGAATACTATGCAGCCATCAAAAAAATGAAATCTTGCCATTTGCGACGACGTGGATGGAACTAGAGGGTATCATGCTTAGTGATATAAGTCAATCGGAGAAAGACAACTATCATATGATCTCCCTGATATGAGGACATGGAGAAGCAACATGGGGGGGTAGGGGGATAGGAGAAGAATAAATGAAACAAGATGGGATTGGGAGGGAGACAAACCATAAATGACTCTTAATCTCACAAAACAAACTGGGGGTTGCTGGGGGGAGGTGGGATTGGGAGAGGGGGAGCGGGCTATGGACATTGGGGAGGGGAGGCGAACCATAAGAGACTATGGACTCTGAAAAACAACCTGAGGGTTTTGAAGGGTCAGGGGTGGGAGGTTGGGGGAACAGGTGGTGGGTAATGGGGAGGGCACGTTTTGCATGGAGCACTGGGTGTTGTGCAAAAAGAATGAATACTGTTACGCTGAAAAAATAAATAAAATGGAAAAAAAAAAAGAAATGGGCAAAAGACATGAACAGACATTTCTGCAAAGAAGACATCCAGATGGCCAACAGACATATGAAAAAGTGCTCCACATCACTCGGCATCAGGGAAATACAAATCAAAACCACAATGAAATATCACCTCACACCAGTCAGAATGGCTAAAATTAACAAGACAGGAAAGGACAGATGCTGGCGAGGATGCGGAGAAAGGGGAACCCTCCTACACTATTGGTGGGAATGCAAGCTGGTGACACCACTCTGGAAAACAGCATGGAGTTTTCTCAAAATGTTAAAAATAGAACTACCCTATGATGCAGCAATTGCACTACTGGGTATTAACCCTAAAGATACAAACGTAGTAATCTGAAGGGGCACGTGCACCCGAATGTTCATAGCAGCAATGCCTACAATAGACAAACTATGGAAAGAACCTAGATGTCCATCAACAGATGAATGGATAAAGAAGGTGTGGTATATATATACACAACGGAATACTATGCAGCCATCAAAGGAAATGAAAACTTCCCATTTGGGACCACGTGGATGGAACTAGAGGGTATCATGCTTAGTGAAATAAGTCCATCAGAGAAAGACAACTATCATATGATCTTCCTGATTTGAGGACGTGGAGATGCAACATGTGTTTTTAGGGAGGTATGAGAAGAATAAATGAAACGAGATGGGATTGGGAGGGAGACAAACCATAAGTGACTCTTAATCTTACAAAACAAACTGAGGGTTGATGAGGGAGGGGGGTTGGGAGAAGGGGGTGAGGTTATGGACATTTGGGAGGCTGTGTGCTATGGTGACTGCTGTGAAGTGTGTAAACTGGCGATTCACAGACCTGTACCCCTGGGGATAAAAATATATTACATGTTTATAAAAAAAA
Source organism: Meles meles (assembly GCF_922984935.1). Lineage (NCBI taxonomy): Eukaryota > Metazoa > Chordata > Mammalia > Carnivora > Mustelidae > Meles > Meles meles. Next base: position 406,270 of record NW_025721162.1, on the reverse strand, counting down.
TAAATAAATACATTTTTTTAAAAGGACATTACATCAATCTTTTTTTTTTAATTTCTTTTCAGTGTGACAGTATTCATTTTTTTTGCACCCCACCCAGTGCTGCATGCAATACGTCCTCCTTAATACCAACCACCTGGATTGAACAAACTAACACCCCCCACTCCTTCAAAACCCTACGGTTGTTTTTCAGAGTCCATAGTCTCTCATGGTTCACCTCCCCTTCAAATTTCCCTCACTCCCTTCTCCTCTCCATCTCCCTATGTCCTCCATGTTATTTGTTATGCTCCACAAATAAGTGAAACAATATGATTCTTGACTCTCTCTGCTTGACTTATTTCACTTAGCATGATCTCTTCCAGTCTCGTCCATGGTGCTCCAAAAGTTGGGTATTCATCCTTTCTGCTTGAGGTGTAATGCTCCATAGTGTATATGGACCACATCTTCCTTATCCATTCATCCGTTGAAGAGCATCTTGGTTCTTTCCACAGTTTGGTGATCATGGCCATTGCTGCTGAAAGCATTGGGGTACAGATGGCCCTTCTTTTTACTACATCTTTATCCTTGGGGTAAATACCCAGCAGTGCAATTGCAGGATCATAGGGAAGCTCTATTTTTAATGTCTTGAGGAATCTCCACACTGTTCTCCAAAGTGGCTGCACCAACTTGCATTCCCACCAACAGGGTAAGAGGGTTCCCATTACTCCACATCCTCTCCAACACATATTGTTGCCAGTCTTACTAATTTTGGCCATTCGAAATGGTGTAAGGTGATATCTCAATGTGGTTTTAATTTGAATCTCCCTGATGGCTAGTGATGATGAACATTTTTTCATGTGTCTGATAGCCATTTCTATGTCTTCATTGGATAAGTGTCTGTTCATGTCTTCTGCCCATTTTTTGATATGATTATCTGTTTTGTGTGTGTTGAGTTTGAGGAGTTCTTTATAGATCCTGGATATCAACCTTTTGTCTGTACTGTCATTTGCAAATATCTTCTCCCATTCCGTGGGCAGCCTCGTTGTTTCATTGACTGTTTCCTTTGCTGTGCAGAAGATTTTGATCTTGATGAAGTCCCAAAAATTCATTTTCAGTTTTGTTTCCTTTGCCTTAGGAGACATATCCTGACAGAAGTGGCTGTGGCTGATATCAAAGTGGTTACTGCCTATGATCTCCTGTAGGATTCTGATGGATTGCTGACTCACATTGAGGTCTTTTATCCATTTCGAGTTTATCTTTGTGTATGGTGTAAGAGAATGGTCAGATATCATTCTTCTATGTATAGCTGTCCAATTTTCCCAGCGCCATTTATTGAAGAGACTGTCTTTCTTCCACTGTATATTTTTTCCGGTTTTGTCAAATATTATTTGACCATACAGTTGAGGATCCATATCTGGGCTCTCTCCTCTGTTCCACTGGCCTATGTGTCTGTTTTTTTGCCAGTACCATGCTGTCTTGGTGATCACAGCTTTGTAGTATCGCTTTACATCAGGTAACATGATGCCGCCAGTTTTCTTTTTCTTTTTCAACATTTCTTTAGTAATTCGGGGTCTCTTCTAATTCCATACAAACTTTAGGATTATTTGATCCAGCTCTTTGAAAAATACCAGTGGAATTTTGATCAGAATGGAATTAAAAGTATAGATTACTCTAGGCAGTATACACATTTTAACAATATTTATAATTCTGATCAAAGAGCATGGAATGCTTTTCCATCTTTTTGTGTCTTCTTCAATTTCTTTCATGAGTGTTCTGTATTTCCTCGAGTACAGATACTTTACCTCTTTGATTAGGTTTATTCCCAGGTATATTATGGTTCTTGGTGCTGTCGTAAATGGAATCGATCTCTAATTTCCCTTTCTATATTTTCATTGTTAGTGTATAAGGAAGCCACTGATTTCTGTACATTGCCTTTGTATCCTGACACTTTACTGAATTGCTCTATGAGTTCTAGTGTTTGGGGGTAGAGTCTTTGGGGGATTTCATATAAAGAATTATGTCATCTGCAAAAAGAGAGAATTTGAATTCTTCATTGCCAATTTGGATACTTTTATTTCTCTTTGTTGTCTGATTGCTGTTGCTAGGACTTCTAATACTATGTTGAACAAGAGTATTGAGAGCAGGCATCCTTTTTGTGTTCCTGATCTCAACAGGAAGGCTGTGAGCTTTTTCCCATTTAGGATGATATTTGCTGTGGGTCTTTCATAGATAGATTTTATGGAATTCATGAATGTTCCCTGTATCCCTATACTTTGAAGCCTTTTAACCAGGAACGGATGCTTGATTTTGTCAAATGCTTTTTCTGCATCAATTGAAAGGACCATGTGGTTCTCCTCTCTTCTCTTCTTGATTTGTTCTCACATTGATTTATTTGCGAATGTTGAACCAACCTTGCAACCCAGGGATGAATCCCACCTGGTCATCGTGGATAAACTTTATAATGTGGTGTTGGATCCTGTTTGCTAGGATATTGTTGAGAATCTTAGCGTCCATATTCATCAGTGAAATTGGTCTGAAATTCTCCTTTTAGGTACTGTCTTTGCCTGGATTGGGGATTAGGGTAATGCTAGCTTCATAAAAAGAGTTTGGAAGCTTTCCTTCTGCTTCAATTTTTTGAAACAGCTTCAGGAGAATAGGTGTAATTTTTTCTTTGAAAGTTTGGTAGAATTCCCCACGGAATCCATAAGGTCCTGGGATCTTGTTTTTAGGGAGATTTTTGATCATTGCCTCAATCTCTTTACTATATATAGTTCTATTCAGGTTGTTAATTTCTTCCTGGTTCGATATTGGGAGTTTATAGTTTTCCAGGACTGCATCCATTTCATCTAGGTTGCTTAACATATTTGCATATAACTCTTGATGATAACTTCTGATGATTGTTTCTACTTCCTTGGTGTTAGTTGTTATCTCTGCCTTTTCATTCATAATTTTATTAATTTGAGCTTTCTCTCTTTTCTTTTGGATTAGTGTGGCAATGGTTTATCAATCTTATTGTTTCGTTTAAATAACCAGCTTCTACTTTTTTGATATGTTCTACTGTATCTCTAGTTTCTACCTCATTGATCTCTGCTCTAATCTTGATTATTTCCCTTCTTATGTGTGGAGTTCCTTTGATTTGTTGTTGATTCTCCAGTTTTTTAAGGTGTAGAGACAGCTGGTGTACTCTGGATTTTTCAATTTTTTTTGAGAGAGGCTTGGGTGGCTATATATTTCCCCCTTAGGACATCCTTTGCTGTATCCCAAAAGTTTTGGACCGATGTGTCTTCATTCTCATTGCTTTCCATGAATTGTTAAATTCTTCTTTGATTTCTTGGTTGATCCTGGTATTTAGCTTCCAGTTGTTTGAATTCCTTCCAAATTTTTCCTTGTGATTGAGCTCCAGTTTCTAAGCATTGTGATCAGAGAATATGCAGGGAATAATATCAGTCTTTTGGTAATGGTTGAGTCCTCCTTTGTGACCCGGTATGTGGTCTATTCTGGAGAAGGTTCCATGTTCACTTGAGAAGAATGAGTATTCTGTTATTTTAGGGTGGAATGTTTGGAATATATATATGAGGTCAATCTGGTCCAATGTGTCATTCAATGATCTGGTTTCTTTATTGATTTCCTGCTTGGTTGATCTGCCTAATACTGAGAGAAGCATGTTAAGATCTCCTACTATTAATGTATTCAAATCAATATGACTCTTTATCTTGATTAATAGTTTGCTTATGTAATTGGCTCCCCCCATATTGGGATCATAGATATTTACAATTGTTAGATCATCTTGTTCCATAGTCCCTTTAAGAATGATGTAGTGTCCTTCTGTATTTGTGACTGCAGTCTTTAGTTTAAAATCTAATTTATCTGATATGAGAATCATTAATCTGACCTTCTTTTGAGGCCCATTGGCATGGAAAATGCTTCTCCATCCCTTCACTTTCTGAATGGGTGTATCCTTACGCTCAAAATAGGTCTCTTGTAGACAGCATATGGATGGGTCCTGTCATTTTATTCAATCTGCAACCCTGTGTCGTTTTATGGGAGAATTTAGGCCATTCACATTGAGATTGATTATTGATAGATACGTTTTATTGACAATGTGTTACCTTTGAAATATTTCTTTCTATAGATTGTCTCTATATTTCTGTTCAATGACATTCCTCTTTAATAGAACCCACCTTAATATTTCCTGCAGTGTCAGCTTGGTGATCACATACACTTTTAAGCCTTGCCAGTCTTGGAAACTCTTTATCTCTCAATCCATTTTAAATGTCAGTCTTGCTGGATAAAATATTCTTGGCTGCACATTCTTCTAATTTAGTGCCCTGAATATATCTTGTCAGTCCTTCTGGCTTGCCAGGTTTCTGTGGACAGGTCTGATGTTATTCTGATGGGCTTTCCTCTGTACATAAGGAGCTTCTTTGTCCTAGCTGCCTTTAAGTGGGTCTATCTACAATTATAATTCTTCATTCTTGCTATTAGGTGTCTCAAGGACTTTTGAGATTCTATAATCTTGGTGAGGGACCGTTCTGCCTCTAGTACATGAACGCTGGTTCCATTCGTGAGATTTGGAAAATTTTCAAGGAGAATTCATTCCACTATATCTTCTAGACTTCTTTCTTTCTCCTCCCCTTCAGGGATTCCAATAATTCTGACGTTGGAACTTCTCATGGCATCATTTATTTCTCTGACACTGTTTTCATGGCTTCTAAGCTGTTTGTTCCAGGCTTCCTCCTGATCCTTTCTCTCTATCTGTTTGTCCTCCAGATCACTAGCTCTATCTTCTGTCTCAGTTATCCTAGCTTTTAGAGAATTTAGGTTAGATTATAACACACTGAGAGCACAGTGAACATCATCCTTGGTGGCTTTCAGTTCTGCCCTAACATTGTGAACATCATCATCTGCCCTAATCTATTCTGTTTGGTCATCCATGGCTTTCTCCAACCTAGCTATTGTCTGGATAATTAGCCTGAATTCCTTTTCTGACATATTGTCTATGTTGATAACCATTAGCTCTGTTGCAGAAGACCCATCCTCTGAATTTTTCTTCTGTTGGGCTTTCCTCCTCCTAGTCATTTTGTTGAGTGATGGCTGAATGGATGTAGCTTGATGTATTGACCATGGTGCAGTCAAGGTGCACCCTGGAACACTTCTGAGCAATCAGGAGTCCCCACCCAAATGAGAGAAAAAAGAGAAGAATAAGAAAAAGAGAGAGAGAGACACGAAAAAAGGGAAGATAAAAGAGAAAGCTCAGTCCAAATGGGCCCCGATATAAGATTTATGAAGTATACAAACAAAAACAGACAAACAAAAGACTGAGAAAATAGATGACGATAAAAAATATAAATTTAAAAACAAAACAAAAAAAAACAACAACAAAAAGAACCTTGTCAGAAAGAACCCCAAGTATAAGGTTTATATACTATCAGGACAAACACAAATACACAGAAACACTGGTGGAAGAAAAAGATGGGAGAGTGGTTATAAATTCTCAGTGTGGAAGAGGAAGTTTATTTTAATTCTTCCTGGATGTATCTTGATATCTTTGTTAAAGGACTCAACTTTCCTAAGATAAAGGTCGATTAAAAATTGGTTTACCTATAGGGGCTCCTGGGTGGGTCAGTGGGTTAAGCCTCTGCCTTTGGCTCAGGTCATGATCCCAGGGTCCTGGGATCGAGCCCTGCATCGGGCTCTCTGCTCAGAATGGAGCCTGCTTCTTCCTCTCTCTCTGCCTGCTTCTCTGCCTAATTGTGGTCTCTGTCTGTCAAATAAATAAATTAAATATCTTTAAAAAATTGGTTTACCTATTGAGGTAACATTGATTGGGGAAAGTGGATTTCCTTGACGTTTAATACTAAATGAATATTAAAAAATTAAAAAAATTAAAAATAAGAAAAGAATAAACCAAACTAAACTAAACATTAAAAAATTTAAAAAATAGAAAAGCAAAAGAAAAACAATGGTATATGTATCAAAAAGTTCAGGTTAAAAGGTTATTATGGAATTTGATATACTGGACTTCTCACTGTGATGGTAAATAGGTTAAAACAAATATATATATATATGAGATATATATTGTATATATATCATCTATATATTTATATGATATATATTATATATTAATATATATTATATATCATATTATATGATTTATATAATATATTATATATCATAAATAAATATTTATATATAAATATATACACATATATATATTATATATATAAAATGAACCAGAATAATGGGAATGAATTAAAAATAAAAGTTGTATCTATGAAGTATGGTGGTTGTTCTCTTGTCGTCTTTTTTTTCCCGTTTTTTTCCTTGTTGGTTTTCTGCGGGAGGGGTCTACCATGTGGGTTTTCAGGCGATGTTCCTTGAGTAAATCCTCCTGCCCCCATCAAGGGGGTGGGCTCCGAGGAAACTGGATTTTCAGGCTTTTGTTCTCTTGAGGTTTTTATGTTTGTTTGTTTGTTTGTTTGTTTGTTTCTCTCTCTCATCTTAACAGCTTTTGATGGTTTGTGGAGGTTTAGAGGGAAGCAAACTGCACTCCGACCTCCCTCTCAGAGAGAATCCTCAGTCTCTTCCCCTCTGGGTGCTGCAGAGCACATAAGTTCCTTCTCGGCCACTGGCAGAGTACGTTCCAAGTGGCGGTCCCTGGGGACACAGGAACTCCTGCTTATACCCAAAACCAAGACAGTGGTGGCTGTCTGGGCAGCTCAGGACTGCCAGAGAGGTTCCAAGCAGCGATCACACACTGAGATTTTCCCGACTGCCCAGGCAGGGAGTGCCTGGACTTTCCAGCTCCAAGAGCGCCAGGCTCTGATAGCACAGCATGGTGCTCACGTGGAGAGTTTGAAAAGGCTGTGCTTCTGCCAGCTGGTGAGGCTCCCAGCACCTCATGGGACCTGATGCGCTCTCAGGCATGCTGGTGGCTCATGGACCAAGATCTGGCTACTCTGCTGCACTTTCTCTGTCTCAGCGCCAGGGGTGGCTATCCTGGATCTGGGGACTTAAGCCCCTGTCCCTAACTGCCCTGATTCCTACAATTCCCCCTGCAATCCTTTGCTCTTTTTGAGTGCTTTCAACCAGAATCCAAGTGAATGCTGGTCCCCAGATTCAGGACACTCTAGTATTGGGGTATTACTTTCCAATGGGTCCCTTCTCGTGGCTCCCTCCCCCTTTTGTTTATCTTCCGATATCAGTCCAATGTTCCCACTCTGCTTTACCTGCCCTTTGGCATTTTCTGCCCCCGTAGAGATCCAGACGTCTATAATTCCGATCTCAGGTTGATTTCATGGGTGATCAGAATTCCTTGGTAGGTAATCAGCTCACCTTAGTGTACAGGTTGAAACAACTCCTCATACTTCCCGTCCATCTTGTCTCCACTGACACTACATCATTTTTAAACGGACTACCCACCAATAAGTTCTAAAAATTGTAAATATTTATGCCCCCAATATGGGAGCAGCCCACAACATAAGACTGTTATCAATAAGACTGTTATGTTAATAAGACTGTTAACATAAACTGTTAATCAAGGTAAAGAGCCATACTGATATGAATACATTAATAGTAGGAGATCTTAAATTGCCACTCTCAGTAATAAGAAGATCATCCAAGCAGAATATCACTAAAGAAACAAGAGCATTGAATGACACATTGGATCAGATGGAACTCATAGATATATACAGAACATTCCACCCTAAAACAACAGAATACTCATTCTCAAGTGCACATGGAACCTTCTCCAGAATAGACCACATGCTGGGTCACAAATCAGGGCTCAATTGATACCGAAAGATTGACATTATTGCCTGCATATTCTCAGATCACATTGCTTTGAAAGTGGAGCTCAACCACAAGGAAAAGTTTGGAAGGAGTTCAAACACCTGTAAGCTAAAGACCACCTTGCTTAAGAATGCTTGGATCAACCAGAAAATCAAAGAAGAACTTAAACAATTCATGGAAAGCAATGAGAATGAAGACACTTCAGTCCAAAACCTATGGGATACAGCAAAGGCAGTTAGGGGGAAATACAGAGCCATCCAAGCCTCCCTCAAAAAAATTGAAAAATCCAGAATACACCAGCTGTCTCTATATCTTAAAGAATAGGAGAATAAGAAACAAATTAATCCAACTCCACACAGAAGAAAGGAAATAATCAAGATTAGAGCAGAGATCAATGAGATAGAAACTAGAGATACAGTAGAATTCATCAATGAAACTAGAAGCTGTTTTTTTTTTCAAAGAATCAATAAGATCAATAAACCATCATCCAATCTAATCCAAAAGAAAAGAAGGCCCAAATTAATAAAATTATGACTGAAAGGGGAGAGATCACAACTAACACGAAGGAAATAGAAACAATCACCAGAAATTAATATCAGCAGTTATATGTCAATAAGTTAAGCAACCTGGATGAAATGGATACATTCCTGGAAAACTATAAACTTCCAGAATTGAACCAGGAAAAAATTGATAACCTGAATAGACTGATATTAGTAATGATATTGAAGCAGTGATCAAAAACCTCCCAAAAAACAAGAGCCCAGGACCTGTAAAATTCCCTGGGTGGTGCCAGAAATCCTTCACTGCAGTAACTTCCAGAGGAGAGATGGTCCTGTCTACTCTGGAAAATCCAAACAGAAGTTCTCCCCTGTGCTCCGTGTTCTCTGCAATTCACAACCCTTACACATGGAGGCACCCAAGTGACCAGTTTTGTCCCACAAGTAGGGACATTTTTATGCCCCTATTCACGAGGAAGAAGATACAGACGATGAGACCATCCTCCTTCAACAACGTTAATGACTGAATGGTCTAAACTGTTCAGGAGGACATGAGGACAGTGGAGAAGGCTAGCTAAGGACAAAGCAGAAGTTGGCACGCCACACCTCCCCTCCACAACATGTGACATGGGTGATATTCCTCAGGCACTCTGGCTGCCCTAAAGCCAACGAAAGGAAAAAAAAAGATTCTTCACAAATAAAGATCAAAACACTGCAATACCTGAGTCTCCCTCAGTTTACAAATGTCGTAGTGATTGCCAAGAAAGAGGCTTGCTTGTCAATAGGCTAGCTAACTTCCAGAGACCCGTCACTCTGTTTCTTGAGGCCCTAACATCCCCCTCGCCTCCATAACACTGAGGGAGGCTGAGGCAGAAGGAAATGTCAAAAAAACAGAGTTTATTCCCAAACCTGCAGTCCCTTGAGAAGGACCTGTGAGAGGAAGAAGCTAACATTCCTCCAGAAAGCTCCCAACTACCTTTCTATTAATGCCTTCCTAGAAGGAAAAACGACCTTCATGTAACAAGAGCAAAGCCTCCTTTATCCTGTGTGTCCTCTGTCCTACTGCAACATTCTTGCAAAACCCCCCTTTTGCCTCACCTCCCCCAACACTATCCTAGAGAGTCCTCCTCCTGTCACAACCCCAGCATAGCAATCCTTTCTACCCACGAGTCATGTCCCTGTGCTTTAATAAAAATCACCTTTTGCCAGCAAAGCCATCTCAAGACTTCTTTCTTGACCATTGGCCTTGAACTCTAACGTCTTTCCTATATCAGTCCTGTCTCTTGTAGGGCTCCTGTGGAAACGACCCTACAACACGGTCCCATTTCTGTCAACTCTTCCGACTCCATCCACCTAACCCACTGCACATTCTGTGTCCTCTGAGGTCGGGACACTTCTGTGATTCTTGGGATGAAACCGTCACATGGCACCTCTTTCAGTCCTGAGTTTTTGAGTTTGTCCATCTTAAACTCCCCAGCATCCCATCCTCACTTTCTTTTTCTAACATGTTTATCTGGTCAATAGGTTCTCATCACCAATACACTATACCAGGTTTCTACTCCTGAGTAGAGGACTCCATTTCTTTCCTTTGTCATCAAGTTCAAATCTTAACTCTCAGACGATTGTCTCACAACTTTCAAAATTTTTCTTTCCCCTAGTGCCTCTCTACCAGTTTCTCTTCTCCCTTTTTCTCAAACCCTTCTTTCCTTCCTTCCCTTCATTATCTTTTTGTTCTTTGTATTCCTTTCTCCCTTCCCATCTTTCTTTCTTTTGTTCTGTTATGTTAGTCCCCATACAGTACTTTAGTACTTTTCATGTAGTGTCCAGTGACTCATTCTTTGTGTAGAAGACCCAAGAGCTCATGGCAATACATTCCCTGTTATAAAGGATGAAGTGATATCCACATAGGTTCAACTCAATGATCTGTTATTCTACAAGTCAACAGTAAGCTTCACGGTCATGAACCCTGGTCTTCCACACTACAGCTGGACATGGGGTATGCTAAGCATTCACCACAATCTCCTGTCTTCCAAGACACTGAGCATATGGGCTGTCCCCACCAGAAATATGAATAGTTTCATTTCTTGGCTGAAAGGGGTCAAATGGACTGAAATCGCCTGAGTGTCTGTAAAAGTCACTGGCTTCAACACAACTCACCAGTATAGTCTTTGAAACTTAAACATCTAAAATTTACTCAGCAGTTGATGTGGGTGTGAGGCTACCATGTAGAAAGATCTATCTGAATTCCGGAAAGTAACACCACACCCAACTACTAGTGGCTTGCAGAGGTAGACACAGAGACTATTCATGAAGGAAGGGGCTGGAATTTGTACGTTGAGTCAGGAAGGGAGGAACATGTGTGAGCAATCCTTCCACAGCCCCTCCTGTTCTGGCCATTAGCAGAGGGTTCACACTGTACAGGAACCCAGCCAATGCTGGGACACAGGAGGGAGATTTCTCACATCCCTCACCTCACTCCATGTGTGTTCTGTCCTAGGAAGACAAACCTTGTATTTACACACAATGTGGAAGAGCCTTCAGCCATGTGTCCCTGGTGCAAATGACATCAGAGCTCATTCATCCTGTATCACACCACACACACCTCTCCAGTGTGAAAAAGCCTTTATTCGGGGCTCTAACCTCAGGAGACACGAGAGAACTCGCCCTTCTGAGGAAAATAGACATAATACGCATGGAGGAAACAATTCCATGGCATTGCTCACGTCTGTACACAGCAAAACCACAGGAGATGCACCTTAGGGATATAAAGAAGGTGGGAGACACTTCATTTAGAGAGCTCTGCTCTTATACATGCCCAGGAGCTCACACGGGGTAGAAGCCATGTGCTGGTATTGCTTTACAAGAGCTCATAGCAACACGCATTCCTTTGAGGCCATGGGCAATTCCCACAGACAGAAACTGGTTGAATGCCATCTTCAAGGGAAAGCATTTAGCCCAGGAACACCCTTAGCCAGCATCTGAGGATCCACACCAGCGGGAACCCAAAAAAATGTGGTCAACGTGGAAGAGCCATTATATACAGCTCTCATATTTGGAGACACCAGACAACTCAGAGCAGAGAAACCTGTGTCTGTCATCACTGGGGTCCTGCCTTTACCCAGAGCTCCCACCTTTCTTGCCACCACAGAAATCACACAGTACAAACCCCTTTTCTTCCATCACTGAGGCAGAGCCTTCTGCCATATGTGATTCCTTTCCCAACACCAGAGAACTCACATGAGAAGAACCACTAGCACTGTGTCTTGGTGGGAGAAGCTTCAACTGGGGCTCAGGCCTGAGCTCCCACTACCATCTCAGAGTGCGTGTCATCCCTCACTCGCAAGTGAAGATGCAGGGACCTCCTGGGACCCCCTGCATCATTGCTGCTGCTGAATGCTGATGAAATCCATGTGGGAATTCCATTCCTCACGGAGCCAACACGTGAAGGACCTGGGAGGATTTGTGCACAAGAAGATCCTCCTTGTGTGATGAGGAAAGGAATGTGCTCAGTTATCCCTTATTCCTTAGCCAGCAATGACACGCTCACAGTGAGGAAACACTGATCCCAGTGCAATGGGGGGAAATTCCTCCCTGGACACTCACATCAGAAATTCACTGGACAAATACCTCCCAAGAAATTTCTTAGGGTGACATTGAGATACAAAATCAGACACTGACAATTTTTCACTGCAAACATATACAACTCAGTAATGATCTGAGGGATGTTGAATGAACTATTCCAGTAACCAATAGCTAGAAATAAAGCACATCTGCTCTTATCCATCAATACTTGCATAAATGTCAGTATCACCAAACAGGCATTGTCTCACAACCGTGCACAGTGTGCCAAGTAAAAATGGGGGACTTTCCTTTACTGGGTCTCACAATTGACATTGGTACTGTCTCTAGGTAGGAAGTCTGACACGTAAATACACTGCCTGTGATCTATGAGAACATCAATTGGAGGGTTAACTCAGAATATCAGAACACAAGGTGATTGATATATGTTCACAAAAATATTAATCTATCAATGTATGTAGATCATAAGGATGAATGGCAACAAGATTCAACAAACACATGGTGTGTGATCTACCTCTCATGTATCCTTAATCCTACAAATATTACCCTCATAAATTAGACTTACAAATTAATTTCTTACTTAGAAATACTTGAATTCCTTTACTTATTTGAGAACAAGAGAGCTAGAGAGGGATCAAGAACAGTTGGATTCAGGCCGGGGTGAAGAGGGAGAGGAAGTAGGCTTCACATTGAGAAGGGTGCCCAATGCAGGGCCTGATGCCCCAGGATCCAGGGATCCTGACTTCAGTCAAAGGCAGATGCTTAACCAACTGTGCCACCCAGGGGCTTGCAAATTAATTTCATCTTTTACAAAGGTGCTGTTTCGGAGGAACTTTGTGTATTAAGACAGGAATAAATCTGTACTGTTCAGAGTCAGGCAGTGAGAGCTACCTCCCCCACTATGAGAATTTTGTAGCCAACTGCTTTTCTCCAGCACCAAGAATAGCTACTTATCTCTTGGCCTGAGAAGGTGTAAGACCACTGCTGATATGGAAATAGTCCCCAATTTAGAAGATTATAGAACAGGAGGGGGTATGTACTCTGCCTTCCATAAACACAAAGCACATCCAGGAATGCCTATATGGTTCGTTTAGTTAAAGGACCAACTCTTGATTTTGGCTCAGGTAATGATGTCAGGGTTGTCAGATCGAGCCCCTGACATGTGTCATGCTCTGCACTGCATGTGGAGCTTGATTACAGGTCTCTCTCTCCCTCTGTACCTCCCCTTCCAAACTTGGCTACCAGGAGTTCCATGATGTCTATGCCAGACTAAAGGAGGAATGTGTAGGACAAAGGTGACCCAGACATCAATCATCATTGGCAACTAGTGACAAGACCCAAGACAACTTACCACTGTGATGCACATCCACCAGGGAGACGACAGGGGTCACACTCCTGTAATGTTGCTCTTGAATCTACACCGAAGAGGTCAGACACATTGGATGCTGCAAAGGAGGCCAAGTCCATTGAGCCTTGAAGCACCGCCTGTAAAAACAGGGAGAGTTGAGGTCTCAGGACCCACAATCAGGAAGACACAATGTCACAAAAAACTGAAAGCATGCCCCTCCATTCCAGCAGAGAGCACAAGCTCAAAGAAGCCAAAACCACAGGAACCGGAAATTTGTGAGAGTTAGCATTGCTGGTGGCAGGCCTTCAAATAATATGTGCATGGTCAATAGGCTACCGGGAGTTCCATAATATCTAGGCAGACCCAAGCAGGAGGATGTGGGCCAGGAGATGGCCCAGAGGTCAATCACCATTTGCAACTAGCGTTAAGAGTCTAAATAAAATTCCTGCTGCTCCCAGAACCAAAACAGAAAATCTGTATAAACCCTATTTCAACTGCATTTTGCATGACCATCCTCGGGTTGCTTACTTCTCCTTGAATCTTCTTTCGCCTTTGACACACATTCTCATATATGTACGCCGTAACTCCAATGACATGGAATTCCCATAGGAAATGTGCATATACTCTACCTCCTCAGTATCTTTTCTACTCTATGTGAGGTGCTCTGTTATTCTTGCTTCCTTTCTTTTTTCACAACTCTATTTGGCTGAAATGAGCCCCTTGTCATTCCTTTCTAAGACATGCTTCTCATGAACCTTGAAACTCAAAAAAAGAAATTAAGAAAAAAAAAAAAAACTAATCACCACCCAATATGAATATAACCTTTACCTTGGAGACTGTTGTTTCACTCCTAACCAGCGACTATGCTACTGACCCAAAGGTAAGCTCTCCAACAACCAGCTTCTAGAGGATTCTGGGACAATTTGGGGTATAGTTCTGATAGGATTTTCTCAATCAGAAAACACTGCCAGCCTCCAAAGTGAGGTACCCAAACCTGATTGTGAACTAAATAGATTCAGAGCTTCACAGGACCCATTGTATCACACAGAAATGTATGGTGGTGGTGGCAGCAGGTGCCAGTCAACATGGGTGATGGATTTCAGTTCAACAGATTTGGGATGGTTTCTTAGATGCAAGAAGACAGTCGCAAGAACACTTGGTTTCTAAGCATCTATTCTAACTAAGCCTGGCAGGCATTGTGACGGACCATGCCATAAAGATTTTGAAACTGTGCTGGAAATTTTCATGAAGGATTGCTAGAATGAACTTTCAGTAGTGTGTCTAGGCCAAAGCCAAGCACCATACTCCCATCAGACTTGACTGCAATACTTGTTGATTTGGGTGGATTTCTCTTCTCATGGTTCCCCACATATCCTGGGGTTCCTATACCTGCCATCAAGTAACATTCCCTACTCATCTGGCAAGGCTACTGGGCACTGTGTCATCAAGGTGTCAAGCCGCTATTGCCAAGGGGTTCCACAAAGTCAACCTTAATTCCTGAAAATTGTCTGGTCATTATATGAGTCTATACATGTCACTCTCAAATTGGACATTTCACTCAATCTCTTGGTAAAATAACCGCTGTTTCCAGCACTGCCCTGTTACAAGAAAAAGGCACTTGTGCTGAACTTACACCAATAATCCTAAGTACCTTGGAAGAAATTCTCCCTGAGAGCTTCTGAATGATGAAGGATTCAGGGAGGGGGGGAATTTAAATGCTCACATTTGATCACACAGACATATTTCATCACATTTCTGTAGATCATGGATATTTTCAGATACAGTTTCCCTCAACCTGGAAGAAGAAACATTAAAGAACCAGCAATATTTCAAACAAGAGTCACAAAGGTAGACTCATGTTCCTCAATTCACCCAGTCCCCCCTTATTAATTCTTGTTCAGCTTGAATGCAGCTTATCAACGAGTTCTGGAAATCTTTACACAGCTGAGTTTGATAATTTTCATGATCGGACACTAAGACCCCACAAGACACATTACCATGTACAGTCACAGGTATGTAACAGCAAAGTGGGGATGAAAGATCTGCGGACACATGCTTAATGAGATATATTTTCATTGAACATAGAAGGCACAACATTACCATGGAATCAGAGAGGCCACAAGACCTGCACCCTGGTCCCAGGGGATGGCGTGTCTATGAGTTTCCATATCTCCAAGCCAAACACGCTCATGTCTTCTGAGCTAAGGGTTCTACTTCTAGAAATTTCTCCCAAGGTGAAAACCAGAGTGGTTGTAAAGGATTTGCCACAGTATTCATGGAGGCTTCCTGGATGATGGCAAAGCCCTGCAGCCCACCACCTTGCCCAAGTCCCACAAACGTGTTCAGTGCCCTCTTTGCATCCACCATGGTCAGGCAGGTCTAGCCCTTTCTACCCTGGTTGCACAGCACACCCTTTCCTGGTGTCCACCAGACTGCTCGGCCTCTGTGTTTCATGTTCTCAACGGATCTCTTTGGAAGAAGGTAACCCGCATAGGGTTGGAAGGAGGAAATATACTCCTTCCCACACTTTCTCCCCCCTTGCACCCATCTAAGGTCTGTGAAGGGGGAGCAGAGCTGCAGGGACATGCAGATGGGGTTCCTCTTCTGTGGTGCTTCCACGAATCCCCTTGCACATTATAAGAATGTTTAGTCTTCCAGTCCAAGAGCATGGAATGGTCTTCCATCCTTTTGTGTCTTCTTCAATAACTTTCATGAGTGTTCTGTAGTTCCTTGAGTACAGATCCTTTACCTTTTCAGTTAGATGTATTCCAAGATATCTTATGGTTCTTGGTGCTGTAGTAAATGGAATTGATTCTCTAATTTCCCTTTCTGTATTTTCATTGTTAGTGTATAAGAAAGCCACTTATTTCTGTACACTGACTTTGTATCCTGCCATGTTACTGAATTGCTGTATGAGTTCTAGTAGTTTGGGGGGTGGAGTCTTTGGGTTTTCCATATAACGAATAATGTCACCTGCAAAGAGAGAGAGTTTGACTTCTTCATTGACAATTTGGATACATTTTATTTCTCTTTGTTTTCTGATTGCTCTTGCTAGGACTTCTAATACTATGTTGAACAAGAGTGGTGAAAGTGGGAATCCTTGTGTTCCTGATCTCAACAGGAAGACTGCAAGCTTTTTCCCATTGAGAAATATATTTGCTGTGGGTCTTTCATAGATAGATTCTATGGAGTTCAGGAATGTTCCCTGTATCGCTATACTTTGAAGACTTTTAATCAGTAACGGATGCTTGATTTTGTCAAATGTTTTTTCTGCATCAATTGAGAGGACCATGTGGTTCTTCTCACTTCTCTTATTGATTTGTTCTCTCACATTGATTGATTTGTGAATGTTGAACCATCCTTGTAACCCAGGGATGAATCCCACCTGGTCATAGTGGATAATTTCTTTAATGTGTTGTTGGAACCTGTTTGCTAGGATCTTGTTGAGATCTTAGCATCCATATTCATCAGTGATATTGATCTGAAATTCTGCTTTTTGCAATTGACAGTAGAGAAAAAAGGTTGATATCCAGGATCTATAAAGAACTCCTCAAACTCAACACACAAAAAACAGATAATCATATCAAAAAATGGGCAGAAGATATGAACAGACACTTCTCCAATGAAGACATACAAATGGCTACCAGACACATGAAATAATGTTCATCATCACTAGCCATCAGGGAGATTCAAATTTAAAACCACATTGAGATACCACCTTACACCAGTTAGAATGGCCAAAATTAGCAAGACCGGAAACAACATGTGTTGGAGTGGATGTGGAGAAAGGGGAACCCTCTTACACTGTTGATGGGAATGCAAGTTGGTGCAGCCACTTTGGAGAACAGTGTGGAGATTCCTCAAGACATTAAAAGTAGAGCTTCCCTATAACCCTGCAATCGCAGTACTGGGTATTAAACCCAATGATACAGATGTAGTGAAAAGAAGGGCCATCTGTACCACAATGTTTATAGCAGCAATGGCCACGGTCAACAAAATGTGGAAAGAACCAATATGTCCTTCAAGGGACGAATGGATAAGGAAGATGTGGTCTATATACACGCTGGAGTATTATCTCTTCATCAGAAAGGAAGAGTACCCAAGTTTTGTAGCAACATGGACGGGACTGGAAGAGAATATGCTGAGTGAAATAAGTCAAGCAGAGAGAGTCAATGATCATATGCTTCCACTTATTTGTGGACCACAACAAATAACATGGAGGATGTGGAGAGATGGAGAGGAGAAGGGAGTTGAGGGAAAATGGAAGGGGAGATGAACCATGAGAGACTATGGACTCTGAAAAACAACTTGAGGGTTTTGAAGGGGCGGGGGGGTGGGAGTTGAGGAACCTGGTGGTGGTTAATAGGGAGGGCACGTATTGCATGGAGCACTGGGTGTGGAGCAAAAGCAATGAATACTCTTATGCTGAAAAGAAATATTAAAAAAAAGAAGCCCCTTGCACAGAGCCTGAGACTTAGTGCTTAGTGGGCTATTTTGGTCTCTATCCCCCCAGCCACGGGGCAGCATTCCACCTGCCAGTCTCCTCAGAAAGTACTCCTGTACCCTAGCTAGCTGTCCTCTGTCCAACGCCCAGGTGTTGACCTAGGCATTTGAAAGGAGATTGGATGAGGAGACATACCCACAGCACTCAGGTGACTGAGTGTGCTCCACACCGCCACGTCTACTTCAGGGTTGTGGTGATGGCAGACTTCCCACTGTGTGCTTTTGGTCCTGAGACATGCCAAACTTCTAATATGGCACAGAGCAAAGCCAGGCTTCAACCCCCCAGTAACCTGGCTGGCTGATGCGGCTGCCTGAGCCTGCTTGCCTCCCTCCCTGGCTCTAGTCCTTTCCTATTAGCGTCTACCCGGGATCTGTGACTCTGGCTCTGCTCTGGTGCCCCGAGCCCTGGGCTCAGGCTGTCAACAGGCAGTTGAGGAGTCACAGACTCTGGCTGGCTGGCACTCTGCTCCCCTCAACCCAGCCAATGTGGTGACCAACGTGGGCCCAGGTGCCAGATAGGACTGTAGGCTGTACCTTCCTGCTCAACCTCAGGGGACACCTCTGAAGCGAGGCATGTCAGCCCCAAATACCTGCTCCCCAAACCCCTTCTCACTGGGCCAAATAACCCCTAGGGACATATGTATAGAGAAGCTAACATAATCTACACTCCAGGCATTGCATTTCACTCAGCCTCTCATGGTAAGAAGAGGAGGCGGATTCAGCAGGTTGGTTAGGGGAGGATTCAGCACAACAGCACAAATAACACTTGAGTAGTGAGCAAATGTGTTTCTGCCAGGGTGGCAACATTTCCAGATACTCTGCAGTAGGCGTGTCTGTCAGCCTACTTGTATTCCAGTCAGATCTCTGCTCTGACATTGATGAACAAGCCACAGACCAAGAGTACCTCTGCAGGTAAATGGGCCCAAATGTATCATGGATCCTTTAATTTTGTTGTTTGGTTTTGCTCCAAAGTCAAGTGAAATTCCTCTGGGGTATGGGTGGGGCTCTCTGTTCAAGAGCACAGGAGGGAAATGAACCATATATTCCCCTCAACATCACTCTTCAGATAGGCCGGGTCAAGCTACTACCCGTGTGCTACCCTGTGACATCAGCAGAGCCAAAGCACATTCTGCTCCCTGGATGTGGAGAGAACAGGGATACAGTCCCTGAGCCACATATTCTGAAGCCAGAACTCTAAGGGAACTATACATGTGGGCTGGTTGCAGCATAGAAACTGGAAGGCACCACGCTGCCTTGAAAGCCACCCAACCTCCTATTGGGGGTTCATTGGCTGCTCTGCCTTCCAGATCGCACCTGCTCTTTCCTGACTCAGACCTAGGCTGGAACCTCTGTGGTCCCTACAAGGTCAGATGGCATAAAATGGGCCTAGAGTAGTTGGGATGGCCCTGGGAAGGGAACCCCCAGAGGCAGATCCCAGGATGATACTGAACGGCATATCAGGGATTCACTGAGATGGGAACCCACAGCATATTGCTGTTGCAACAGGGAGCCCAGTGTCTGTGGAGATTGTCCACATCACTGCCTGAACAGCTTTGTCCCTGGTAAATAACTGGAGATGTCTGTGCGCCACATCTTCTGTAGAAATGGGCCTCACAGCACTTTGTCCCCCAGGATTTGGTGTGGAGAAATCACAACAGTGAACAATAAGCACCTCAACTGTGCTTGGAACAGAAGCGGTATCCATAAAGACAAATCTCTCTAAGATTGCTTGGTAGGAAACGTGTTTTGGAACCCCTGGCTCAGGTGGTCATGTGGTTTTGAAGATCAGAGAAAAGCACCTGGCTTCAGGGAGACTCCCTCCAACATGGTGACTCAGAGCCACCCTGATCCAGTTACACAATCTCCTCTCCAGGGACATACCTGCCTGCCTGATAAATATCAGGTTGTGTAGACACACTACCCTGCAAGCCCTGCCCCAGGAAGCCGTGGACACAGCAGTTTGTGGCTCCCAGTTGGGCCCAACTGTCCTCCCCGTGTCACTAGGAAAGTGGACCTGGGCCTCTGGGCTTACCTCGCTTCTCAGTGGTGATGACAGTGGCCTCTAGGGGCTCCCCCAGCCCTGCTTCATCTTGGTCATCAGGCTGAAGTTGTGTGCTGACTCTGGGGCCAGCTCGGTGGCCATGAATTGCCTCACCATGTCACCCATTTCTACAGTGGTGAATGTGCTGGAATTACTGTTGGCCAGGCAGTAGCAATATGATACCTTGTTGGTGGGACAGGAGGGCCACGCATCAGTCTCATCACCCTGCTCGGACCCCAGAATCCCGCCACCCTGCCGCCATCAGTCTGCCGTATTTCCACCATGTCCTTCATCCTCCACCAGCATCTGAGAGGAATGGCACAGCCGTAGTGGCAGATGGACCCTCTGAGTGCTGGGCCCCCATGACTCTCATTCCCCTTCATCTATCCCACCACCAAGATATGGAAACAGTTTCATCTTTAGGGATTCAATATTTACATAAAACACCAGTACTCATCATATCAGCAACTTAAACCCTCCCCCAAAACCAAGTTTCAGAAACAGATGCCTTTTGTGATAAATTCTACCATTCAGGGAAGGATTAATACCAGTCCTTTGCCCACTTTTCCAAAAAACAGAAGAGAAAGATTCTAAACTCACTTGCTGAGGCTAACACTACTCTAATACAAAAATAAAAGAGGACACCCCAAGAAAAGAATCTTACAGTCCAATATCCCTGATGACTATAGATTCAAAAATATTCAACAAAATACTAGAAACTCAAGTTCACCAACATGCTGAGAGGATCATATACTATGATCAAGTGGGATCTTGCAAGAATGCAATGATGGTTTACAGGTGCACATCGATCAAAGTGATACAGCACATTAACAAAATAAAGAATAAAAATGATGTGATCATCTTGAGATGCAGGGAAGCGTTTGACAAACTTTAATATCCATTTGCAATCAAAATTCTCAACAGAGTGCATAGACCAGGAACATACTTCAACACCAAAAAGGTCACATATGGGCCACCTGGGTGGCTCAGTGGGTTAAAGCCTCTGCTTGAAGCTCAGGTCATGAACCCAGGGTCCTAGGATCGAGTGCCACATTGGGCTTTCTGCTCAGCAGGGAGCCTGCTTCCCCCCTCTCTGTCTCACTGCCTACTTGTGATCTCTCTCTCTCTGAAGTAAATAAATAAAATCTTTAAAAAATGCCATATATGACAACCACACAGAATATGTCTCATGCCATAGTGTAAAGTTTTAGCTGTTACTATTTCCTCTAATATCAACAAAGTTAGGAACACTACCAATCTTTCCTTGCCACTTTTGCTGCACACAATATTGAAAATCCAAGGCAGAACAATTATGCAAGAAGATAATCAGAGGCATCAAAATTGGCAAGCAAGAAGTAAAACGGCCGATATTTGCGGATGATATAGAACATAAGGAAAAATTGCTCAAAGTAGGATTAAATTCAGGAAAGTGACAGGATACAATATCACTACCCCAAAACGCACTATGTTTCTATACGCTAATAACGAATCAGCAGAAAATATATTAAGAAGATCATCCCACCTGAAGTTGCATCAAGAAGAATAAAATATCCAGGAATAAACTTCACCGAGAGGTAAAATCTTGTATAATGAAAAGTATAGGACGGTAAGGAAAGAAACTGAAGGTAACACACATAAACCGGAAGACACCGCATATTCATGGGTGAGAAGAATTAATAGTGGTAAAATGTCCATACTTCCCTAAACCACCTACAGTTTCATTGCAATTCCTATAAAAATTCTAAGGACATTTTTCACAGAAAGAGAACAAAGAATCTAAAAATTTGTATGATGCCACAAAAAACTCTGAATACCAGAGCAATCTAGAGAAAGAAGAACCACACTAAAGGCATTGCACTTGTTCATTTCAGACTAATGACAATGCTAGAGTAATCAAAACAATCTAGCATTGTCATAACAATAGACACACACATCACCAGAAGACAGGAGAGAGCCCAGAAGTAAACACACACATCTATGGTCCGGGACCTTATGACAAAAGAGCCAAGAATAAACAAGGGGGAAAAACAGTCTCTTTCATCAATGGTGCTGGGAACACTGGAGAGTCACATGTAAGAGAACAAAACTGTACCATTCTCTTATACCATACACAAAAATTAACTCAAAATGGGTCAAACACTTGAAATTGTCCTGGAACTATAAAACTTATAGCAAAGAAACACGGGGTTTGGAAATGTCCTTGACATAGGTCTTGGGAGCGGTTCTTTTAAGCTGATACCAAAGTAAAAACAAACAAAGAAGCAAAGTATGGGCCTGCACCAAACTATAAAACGTCCAAACAACAAAGGAAACCATCAACAAAATAAAACGTTAACGTAAGGTAAAACATTTGTAAATTATATATCCAGTAAGGGGTTAATATTCCAAATATAAAGAACTCATGCAACTCAACAGCAAGATAAAACAAAACACACAAAGCACCAAAAACAACAAAAACTCCACAAGTAATCTAATGTAAGAGGACCAGATCCAAATAGACATTTTCCTTTTCATCTAGGTTGCTTAACTTATTGGCATATAACTGTTGATAATAGCTTCTGATGATTGTGTCTACTTCCTTGGTGTTACAGATAGACATTTTTCCTAAAGAAGACATATAGGTGGTCTACAAGAACATGAAAAATGTTCAACATCATTAATCATCAGGGAAATGCAAATCAAACCAAAATGAGGCACCAATTCACACCTGTCAGAAGGGCCATTATCAAAAACACAGGAAATAGCAAGTTTTGGTAAGGTGTGGAGTAGAGGAAAACTCTAGTGCACCATTACTGGGAGTATAAATGGATGTGGTCACTATGGAAAACAGTAGAGAAGTTCCTCCAAAAAATGAGAAACAGAACAACCAAAGGAGCCAGAAATTCCCTTCCTGAGTATTTATCTGAAGGAAATAAAAACACTAACTTGCAAAGGTATATGTTTTTTTCTTTTTTTAAATTCATTTGACAAACAGAGATCACAAGTAGGCAGAGAGACAGGCAGAGAGAGAGGAAGCAGGCTTCCCACTGAGCAGAGAGTCTGATGCGGGGTTCAATCCCAGGACCCCGGGATCATGACCAGAGCTGAAGGCAGAGGCTCAACCCACTGAGCCACCCAGGTTCCCCTCACAAAGGTATATTCACCCCTGTGTACACTGAAGGATTATTTACAACAGTGAAAATAAAGAAACAACCTAAATGCCATCCGTTGATGAATGAATAAAGAAATTGTGGTCGATAAATACAGTGGAATCCTACTCAGTCATAATATAGCATGAAATTTTCCGATTTACAACATGGTGACCCTTTAAGGCATTATGCTAAGTACAACAGGCCAGACAGAAAGACAAATACTAGAAATCACTTACATGTAAAACTTTAAAGCAAACAAAACAAAAACAAAAATATGAGCTCACATACAGAAGAGATGGGGGGTGGCAGAATTTTGGGGTTGGAGGTGGGAGAAATGTGTGAAGGGGTCAAAAGGAAAAAAAGAAAACAAGCCCAACAATAGCAACTTTTTTTTTTTTTCAATTAAGTATTCTGTACCCTCGGGATGCCTGAGTGGCTCAGTTGGTTAAGCGGCTGCCTTCGGCTCAGGTCATGATCCCAGCGTCCTGGGATCAAGTCCCATATCGGGCTCCTTGCTAGGCAGGGAGCCTCCTTCTCCCTCTGCCTCTGCCTACCTTTCTGCCTACTTGTGATCTCTCTCTCTCTCTCTCTGACAAATAAATAAATAAAATTTTAAAAAAAGTATTCTGTACCCTCAACATGGCTCAAACTCATAACCCGGAGTTCAAGAGTAACACACTCCACCAACCCAGCCAGCCAGGGCCCTGGAATTGTAGCATCTTCTGGTACTCAATGTATGGAGAAAGGGGAAACTAATTTAATCTATGGTATTTTGAAGGCTAGGTATTTCTTGGTAAATGTAAAAATGAAAGAACACATTCTTTAGGGTCACACACTCAGAACTGTATCTAGTGCTAATAGTTATCATGACACTGAGCAAGTAACTTGCCTTTTTAATTTAATAATTTATTTGAGATACAGAGAAGGGGGGTACATAAGCAGGGGAGGGACAGAGGGACAGGGAGAAGAAGACTCCCCACTGAGCAGGGAGCCTGATCTGGGGTTCGATTCCAGGAACCTGGGGTTATGTCCTGAGCCAAAGGCAGAAGCTTCAATGACTGAACCGTCCTGGTGCCCATACTTAACCTCTTTTCTGCCTGTTTCCCCACCTCTGGGTATATTATGAATATTTGCTTTTAGAATAACTTCTATTTTTAATTTAAGAATAGTTTTTAGAATTGAAAGAAATAGAGGTCACTTAGAATAATACCTATGAGTGTAAGCCCTCAAAAATGTATTAAAAAATCTTATTCTGGTGGTACCTGGGTGGCACAGTGAGTTAAGTGGCTGACTCTTGATTTTGGCTCATCCTGGGAGAGAGCCCTGCACTAGGCTCCACACTCAGGGGGGACGCTGCTAGAGGATTCCCTCTCTCCCTCTGACCCTCCCCTCTCTAGCATATGCTTGTGCATGCACTCGCTTTCTGTCTCTACAATAAATAAATATGTCTTTAAAAATCTTATCCTGGACATTTGGTGGTTGCATAATCATTTTCATAATTGGGTAGTATCTCCTTATTTACAAAGCTCTTTTATACACATTCTCTTATTGGAGTCAGGATATGGTCCTGGAAGAAGTATTCATTGTGTTTATTCATAGAGGGGGGAAAAAGATAACCAGACTTAGAACAGGGCTGTGCTTTGTTCATGGCTGCAGAGATAACAGATGATCATCTGATTTTCAGTCCAATGGAGGAGAAAAAGAAAAAATCCAAACACTGTAACAAGAGCCAATGAAGGGCACTACAAACTGATAATGGAATCAATGCAATAAGACGATGCAATATTTATGAATATTTACCCACGCAACAGTGGAGCAACTACATATGTAGAACATGTATGAACAAACCTAAGAGAAGAAATCAGCACAAATACCATAGGGAACTTTAATACCTCACACTTCTCTCAATGATACACCATCCAAAAAGAAGATCACAAAGGAAACATCAGCCTCAGACAACCCGATACTTAGATGGACTTGACAGATACACACAGAAACCTCCATCCAAAAGCAGCACATTGAATACAATCCTCTCAAGTGCACCTAGAACATTCTCCACCATAGGTCATATGTGAGGCCACAAGACAAGTAAATAAACTCCAGAAGCCTAGAATTTTCCCAAATGATGACCGAAATGAAATCGACCATTTTTTCCAACCACAATGGCATAAGAACTAGAAATCAATTACAAGAAGAAAACTGGAAATTCACAAACACAAAGACTAAACAACATGCTACTGAGCAACCAATTGGGTTCATGGGCAAACCAAAATAGGTACACATAAATACTTTGAGGCAAATGAAAACATAATACAATCAAACAAATGTTTTGGAATGTGGTAAAATGGGTTCTAAAATGGGGTATCCGATTAGTCAGTGGAGTGCTGTGACTCCTGATCTTGTGGTTTTGAGTTTCAACTGCATGTTGGGCATAGAGCTCACTTTATTTTTTTTTAAGATGTCATTTATTTATTTTACACAGAGAGGGAGAGAGAGAGAGTCTGAGCAAAGTGGAAGGAGCAGCAGGCAGTAGAAGAGGGAAAAAGTGGTTCCCCATGCTGACCAAAGAGCTGATGCAGGGCTCAATTCCAGGACCCTAAATTCATGACTTGAGCCAAAGGCCAATGTCTAACAGACTGAGCCACACAGGCACCCCTTAGAGCTAACTTTAAAAAAAAAAGTGGCTCTAAGAAGGAAGTTTATAATGATACAGGCCTAACTCAAGAAACAAGAAACATCTCAAATAAACAACCTAACTTGATACCTCAAGGAACAGAAAAAGAACAAATAAAGTCCAAAGTTAGTAGAAGAAAGGAAGGAACACATCAGAACTGAAATAAGTGTAATACAGACTGAAATGACAGCAGAAAGATTAAAAAAAAAAAAACAAGAAGAAGATCAACAGATCAACAAAGAGCTGGTTCTTTGAGAAGAACAAAGCTGACAGAGTGTCAGCCAGACTCAAGGTAACATAAAAGGAGGACTCGTCATCAGAAATGAGAGATGCTCCCTGAAACAATTGATATTCAAAGGCTCATAAAAAGTACTATGAACAATTACACCCCAACAGGCTGGATAATCCAAAAGCAAAGGATACATTCCCAGAAACATACAACCTACCAAGACTGAATCCTGAAGAAACAGAAATTCTTAACAGATCAATGACCAGTAGGGAGATTAAATAAGAAATCAAAAACTTCCAACAAGCAAAAGTCCAGGAACACATGGTTTCACCAGCGAATTCTATGAATCATCCACAGAAAAAAACGAATATCAATCCTTCTCAAACTCTGCCAGAAAAACAAGAAGGAATGCACCCCACCTCATTTTATGAGGCCAGCATGACCCTTATCGAAACCTCCCAAGGTGCCCCAAGAAAATGACAGACTAGTATCTGTCATGAACATAGACATAAAAATCCTCACCCAAGGGTGCCTGGTTGTATCAGTAGGTTAAAGTCCCAGCTTTTGGCTCAGGTCCTGTTCCCAGGGTTCTGGGATCTAGCCCCGCATCAGGCTCTCTGCTCGGCAGGGAGCCTGCTTCCCCCTTTCTCTCTGCCTGTCTCTCTGTCTACTTGTGATCTCTCTCTGTCAAATAAATAAAATCTTTAAAAAAAATCCTCACCCAAATATCAGCAAACGGAATTCTACAATGCAGGAAGAGTTATGATCCAGTAAGATTTATTTCAGGAATGCAATGGGGGTTCAACACCCACAAATCAAACTAATGTGCCACATTCACAAAACGAATGAAAACATCACAGGAACATCTCAACAGATGCAGAAAAAGCATTTGATAGTGCTGCTACAAAATCACTGCCCCCCCACCTGTGATTCTGCTGCCTGGCTTGTCTCCACACCCAGTACCACTGCCACCCCACTGTGCCATCCCCCCACTGCTACCCTGATGCGCCCCACACACCCGCCGCTGTCCCTTCCACCACCCATTCCTGACAGGCTGCTGTCACCAGTGCTGCCACTCTCCACCCTGCTACTCCACAGCAGTGCCTGTTTGTCCCACAAAGACTAAACCTCACCATAGCTGCCCTACTGCCCTGCCTGTTGCAACTGATACCCTGCTCTGCCATCCCCAGCGCACCTACCACTCCCTTGTGCACCCCCATAGGACTCTGCCACTCTGCTGCATAGCACTCCAGTGTTTCTACTGCCCTGGTGCCTGTGTTTACAACAGCACCTCCACTGATACTGTGGTCGCCTGCTGCTCCTGCCCATCTCCACTGCCCCGCCCTGCTCCCAAGCCATGCTGTGACATTGCCCTGCAGCTGCTGCCCCACTGGTCCCTCCCAACCACATCCCAGCCAATCCCTCCCCAGGTTGCCTCCCTGCTTTGCCTCCCCATCTGCTGGCATCCGACCGCTTCCTCAAGTCACTGTGGCCTCACTGCCCGCCACTGCCATTTCTTAACTGCATACTGTCCCCTTACTGCTGTGGCTATACAGAGACTCTGCCCAGCTCACACAGCTATTAACCTGATGCTCTTGCCCTGATGATCCCACCAAACACCCCCGAACTGCTACCGCCTTTCGTCCCCCCAACCCTGCTCCAGTGCCTACAGATTCCCTCCCCGTTGACCTGCTGCTGCCGCCCCACACATCGCAGCTTTCTCCCAATGCTGCTACTGCCTGGGTGCTCCCGCCTCGTGGCCCTGCTCTCTCCAGCACACCCCTCATATTGTCCGCCTTACTACCGCTGCTGCAGCTAAACTTCTGCCCTGTGCCCCAGGCAAATGCTGACCTTCACTGTCCAGCCCCATCAACATGCATTAAGGCCCTAACCCGCCCTTCATGCCCTTCCTGTGCAGTTGCTGTGCGGCTTCCCAGCTTGTTCCATCTCCCCTTCTCCGCACTCCAGCACCTGCCAGCCACCCCTCATGAACCCGTGTAGCTGTGTTGTCCCACCCGACTCACCACCATGTTCATTACTGTACTGCTGCCCCACCGCATTGCTGCTACTATCCCTCTGTGCTCTCCCCGCACTTCTACCATGCTGGGTTCCCCACACTCCCACTACCAATCCCCTGCCCCTTGCCGTCACTGGCCCCTTACCACCACCCTGCTTTTGATCTGCTGCCGCCCTGTGTCCCACTCTTGCCCTATGTCCCACTGCTGCTGGTCTTCATAGCCCATCACTATGCAGCCCTGCCCTGTTGACTTGCATGCCTGCCTCACCTGCCACGCTGCCCCCCTGCTGTTCCTGCCCACCCCTCCCTGCAACTACCACCTAGCTGCTACCCTTTCCCCCACTCTGGAGCCTTCCTGATTCCCTACCTCTGTTGCCTTGCTGCTGCCACACCACGAGTCCTACTCCACCTTTCCCTCAACTGGTACCACCAGGCTGCCCCCACAACATGAGCCACTCCCACTGCGCTGCACCCCCCTCCACAGCTCCCCCACTTACAACCACCATTCCCTCTCCACTGCTACCCTAGGTCCCGCTGCTGCTGCTATCAGTGGTCCCGCCCTGTAGACATGCACCAAGCCCAGTAAATCCAAGCTCTTGCTTCACTGCCTGACCCACCGCGCCATGACATTGACATTTCGCTTATACCCAGCTAGTCCTGCCCACCCCCAAGTGACACAACAGCCTAGCTACTCCCCTCCCTCCACTCCAATGCCTACTGGCTGCCAAGAGTGTGGCTGCCCAGCCCGTCCACAACCTCCCGCACTGCTACTCGCTTGCTCCCCCCCATAAATGCACCACTGCCACCCTGCTGTGCCCCCCACAGGCCCCCTTACTGCCGCACCACCTCTGTCCTGTGCCCCCGGCCTCTGGCCTCTGCTGTGCTTTGCTTCCCCGCCTCTTTGGCATGTACTGTGAGCAGGTCCAGGAAGCCAGCCAAGCTTTCACTGTGCTACCACCTCAGGGCTGGTCCAACCCCCCTCTCCCCCACACTGCTGCCTATATTCCACCCCTCTCCTCCAGATGCCACACGGCTGCCCAACTCGGGTCATGCAGCTTCCCCTTACCAGAGGAAGCTCCCCTGCCCTATACCACTGCTGCCTGGTGACACCCTCCCTCCCTCCCCCAATGGCCCCGCCCCCTGAGTATTATACCCTCTCTTCCACCTTGTCCCACCCATGGAGCCTGGCAGCCTCACCCACAACACCATGACACTGACACCCGGCTGATGCCAGGCTGGTCCCTCCCCTCCACTCACCATGACCACCTAGCTGCTTCACCCTCCCCCTGCTCTGTTGTCTCCCCACTGCCATGTACATTACTGCTTCGCATTGCCGGCCCCTGGCTCACATCATGCTGCCACCACCTTGCTGCTCCCCCAAATGCACCCCTGTCATCCTGCAGTGCCCCCCACACGACCATCACTGCTGCCCCTACATTGTTGCTCTGTGTCCCCAGCCTCTGCTGTGCTTCGGTGCCCCACCCCCTTGATGAACACGATGGGCCCACCCACCACACCCTCCTAACTGCTTCTGCCCCAGGCCCTTGACATGCACAACAGGCCTGCCCACCATTCCCTCCTAACTGCACTGATGCCTGGGCCTGGTCCCACCTCCTCACTGGCTCTGCTGCCACGTAGATTCCACTCATCCCCCACAGGTGCTGCAGGCTGCCCCACTTGGGTGCCACGCAGCTCCCACCGCTCCCTGTGCCACGACTGCCTGCTCCTTTCCCCGCCTCTGGTGACCTCTGCTCCCTCCCCCATGATCCCAACCCCCTTCCTCAGTGTTATCTCCTAGCTGCCAACTCCTCAGGCCCAGGTAGCACAGCCCACCATGCCTTGACATTGATGCCCCGCTGATGTCCGGCTGGTCCCGCCTCCCTGCACACACCTCTATCCCCTTAGGGCTTCCTCTTCCCCTCCCCCCACTTCCACCACATTGCTACTGTAGGGGAGGGTCAAGCTAGATGAAGAGGGCCAATCAGTAGCATTGTGGTGGAAGTGCGGGGAGGGGGGTAGATATTCAGGGCGGTAGTAGTTCGGTAATGTGCCTGACATCGGGGAGGCAACCGAGTGAGGGGAAGGGGATTTCTCATGCATGGGGCTTGGGCACCACCTGGTCAGTTTGGTTTCTGATGCATGGTGTGAAATAAAGCTTTGCTTGATTTTTGCTTTGTGTCAGTCTCATTCCTTTGTTCATGGACCCTAACAGCTACCACCATATGCACCCCTGCCACCCTGCTGTGCTTCTCATACTGCCCCACTTACCTTAGCCTCCGCCCTTCTGGAGCTGCCCTGAGCCACAGGCCTCTGCTGTACTTTGCTGCCCCGCCCACTTGACGTGCATGATGGGCCTGCCCACCAACCTGCCTAACCATTGCTGCCCACCCCCTTGATGTGCACGATGGGCCTGCCCACCACACCTGCATAACTGCTGCTGCCCTGCCCCATTAACGTGCAATCTGGGCCCGCCCAACACGCCCTCCTAATTGCTGCTGCCCCACCCCCTTGACATGCACTCTGGGCACGCTCACCACGCCCACCCCATTACTGCTACGGCTGAGCCCCTGCCTCCGGGCTGTTCCCACCTCACTTCCGGTTTTGCTGCCTAGATTCCGAATCCCCATCACAGTCGCCACAGGGGTGTCCCACTTGGGTGTCACACAGCTCCCCCACAATGGTCCCACGAATACTCCCTGTGCCACTAACACCTGGTTGTCCCCTCACCTGGCTCTGGTGACCCTGGCTCCCTCCCTACAGGTCCAGCCCCCCTACCATAGGGTTATCACCTGGCTGCCACCACCTCCTGCCTGGGCAGCTCCACAAACCCACCTATCACCCCATGCCATCACTGCCCCATTGACCCACTGAGTTGCCCTTGATTCCCGGTGCCATGCATAGCCCCCCAGAGCTACTGCACACCAGGGACCTCTGTCCCGCTGCACATTCCCCCAGCGCCACTGCAGCCCTACCCTAGCTATTCACCACATTGCCTGGACGTAATCAGTGGGAGACAGCCCTAAGAGAATTTCTGCAGAGGGGCTGGTGGCAAGTGTGTTCTGGAAGTGGGTTGGAGGTATAGGCACGGTGGTAAATCCCAAGAAGGAAAATGTTAGCATAATTTTTTTAAATTTTTTATTTATTTTTTATTTTTTTATACACATATAATGTATTTTTATCCCCGGGGCACAGGTCTGTGAATAGCCAGGTTTACACACTTCACAGCACTCACCATAGCACATACCATTCTCAATGTCCATAACCCCACTCCCCCTCTCCCAACCCCCTCAACACAGCAACCCTCAGTTTGTTTTGTGAGATTAAGAGTCACTTATGGTTTGTCTCCCTCCCAATCCCATCTACTTTCATTTATGCTTCTCATACCCCCCTAACAACCCATGGTGCATCTCCACGTCATCAAATCAGGGAGATCATATGATAGTTGTCTTTCTCCGACTGACTTATTTCACTAAGCATGATACCCTCTAGTATCATCCAAGTTGATGAAAATGGCAAGATTTCATTTCTTTTGATGGCTGCATAGTATTCCATTGTTTATATATACCACATCTTCTTTATACATTCATCTATTGATGGACATATAGTTTTTTTCCATAGTTTGGCTATTGTAGACATTGCTGTTATAAACATTCCGGTGCATGTGCCCCTTCGGATCACGACGTTGTATCTTAAGGGTAAATACCCAATAGTGCAATTGCTGGGTTATAGGGTAGTTCTATTTTCAACATTTTGAGGAACCTCCATGCTGTTTTCCAGAGTGGTTGCACCAGCTTACATTCCCACCAACAGTGGAGGAGGGTTCCCCTTTCTCTGCATCCTCGCCAGGATCTGTCCTTTAGTGACTTGTTAATTATAGCCATTCTGACTGGTATAAGGTGATATCTCATTGTGGTTTTGCCTTGTATTTGATGCCGCATGATGTGGAGCACTTTTTCATGTGTCTGTTGGCCATCTGGATGTCTTCTTTGCAGAAATGTCTGTTCATGTCTTCTGCCCATTTCTTGATTGGATTATTTGTTCTTTGGGTGTTGAGTTTGCTAAGTTCTTTATAGAGTTTGGACACTAGCCCTTTATCTGATATGTCGTTTGCAAATATCTTCTCCAATTCTGCCAGTTGTCTTTTGGTTTTGTTAGCTGTTTCCTTTGCTGTGCAAAAGCTTTTGATCTTGAAGAAATCCCAATAATTCATTTTTGCCCTCTATTCCCTTGCCTTTGGCGATGTTCCTAGGAAGGTGTTGTTGCTACTGAAGTAAAAGAGGTTGCTGCCTGTGTTCTCCTCAAGGATTTTGATGGATTCCTTTCTCACATTGAGGTTCTTCATCCATATGAAGTCTGTTTTCGTGTGTGGTGTAAGGAAGCATACCAATTTCATTTTCTGCATGGGGCTATCCAATTTTCCCAACACCATTTATTGAAGAGGCTGTCTTTTTTCCATTGGACATTCTTTCATGCTTTGTCGATGATTAGTTGACCATAGAGTTGAGAGTCTATTTCTGGGCTCTCTATTCTGTTCCAGTTTTCTATGTATCTGTTTTTGTGCCAGTACCATTCTGTCTTGATGATGACAGCTTTGTAATAGACTTACAGTCCCAAATTCTGATGCTACCAACTTTGACTTTCGTTTTCAATATTCCTTTGGCTATTCAAGGTCTTTTCTGGTTCCATATAAATTTTAGGATTATTTGTTCCATTTCTTTTGGAAAAAAAAAAGAATGGTATTTTGATAGGGATTGCATTAAATGTGTCGATTGCTTTAGGTAGCATAGACATTTTCACAATATTTATTCTTCCAATCCAGGAGCATGGAACATTTTTCCACTTCTTTGTGTCTTCCTCAATTTCTCTCATGAGTACTTTATAGTATTCTGTGTAGAAATTCTTAGCCTCTTTTGTTAGGATTATTCCTAGGTATCTTATAGTTTTGGGTGCAATTGTAAATTGGATTGACTGCTTAATTTCTCTTTCTTTTGTCTTGTTGTTGGTGTAGAGAAATGCAACTGATTTCTGTGCATTGATTTTATATCCTGACACTTTTCTGAATTCCTGTACAAGTTCTAGAAGTTTTGGAGTGGAGTCTTATGGTTTTTCCACATATAGTATCATACCATCTGTGAAGAGTGATACTTTGACTTCTTCACTGATCTGGATGCCTTTAATTTCCTTTTGTTGTCAGATTGTTGAAGCTAGGACTTCTAGAACTATGTTGAATAGCAGTGGTGATAATGGACATCCCTGCCCTGTTCCTGACCTTAGTGGAAAAGCTTTCAGTTTTTCTCCATTTAGAATATTTGTGGTGGGTTTTCATAGATGGTTTTGATAATATTGAGGTATGTGCCCTGTATCCCTACACTTTGTAGAGTTTTGATCAGGAAGGGATGCTGTACTTTGTCAAAGCATTGTCATCATCTATTGAGAATATTATATAGTTCTTGTTATTTCCTTTATTAATGTGTTGCATCACATTGTTTGATTTGCGGATGTTGAACCAACCTTGAAGCCCTGGAATAAATCCCACTTGGTCATGGTGAATAATACATTTAATGTACTGTTGAATACTATTGGATAGTATTTTGATGAGAATTTTCACATCTGTGTTCATCAAGGATATTGGTCTGTATTTCTCTTTTTGATGGGAACTTGTCTGGTTTTGGGATCAAGGAGATGCTGGCCTCATAAAATGAGTTTGGAAGTTTTCCTTCCATTTCTAATTTTTGGAACAGTTTCGGAAGAATAGGAATTAGTTCTTCTTTAAATGTTTGGTAGAATTCCCCTGGGAAGCCTTCTGGCCCTGGGCTTTTGTTTGTTTGGAGATTTTTGATGACCATTTCAATCTCCTTACTGATTATGGGTCTGTTCAGGTTTTCTATTTCTTCCTGGTTCAGTTGTGGCAGTTTATATGTCTCTAGGAATGAATCCATCTCTTCCAGATTGTCAAATTTTTTCGTGTTGAGTTGCTCTTAGTATGTTCTTATAGTTGTCTGTATTCTTTTATGTTAGTTGTGATCTCTCCTCTTTCATTCATGATTTTATTTATTTGGGTCCTTTTTCTTTTCCTTTTGAGAAGTCTGGACAGGGGTTTATCAATCTTACCAATTTTTTCAAAGAACCAGCTCCTAGTTTCATTGATTTTTTCTATTGTTTTTTGGTTTCTATTTCATTGATTTCTGCTCTGATCTTTATGATTTCTCTTCTCCTGCTGGGTTTAGGGTTTCTTTCTCCTTTTTCCAGCTCCTTTAGCTGTAGGGTTAGATTGTGCACTTGAGACCTTTCTTGTTTCTTGAGAAAGGCTTGTACCACTATATATTTTCCTCTCAGGACTGCCTTTCCTGTGTCCCACAGATTTTGAACTGTTGTGTTTTCATTATCTTTTGTTCCCATGAGTTTTTTCAATTCTTTAATTTCCTGGTTGGCCCATTCATTCTTTAGAAGGATGCTGTTTATTCTCCATGTATTTGGTTTCATTCGAAATTTCCTCTTGTGATTGAGTTCTAGGTTCAGAGCATTGTGGTCTGAAAATATGCAGGGAATGATCCCAATCTTTTGATACCAATAGAGACATGATGTATGACCCAGGATGTGATCTATTCTGGAGAATATTCCATGTACACTGGAGAAGAATGTGTATTCTGTTGCTTTGGGATGAAATGTTCTGAATATATCTGTGATGTCCATCTGGTCCAGTGTGTCATTTAAGGCCTTTATTTCCTTGTTGATCTTTTGCTTGGATGATCTGTCCATTTCAGTGAGGGGAGTGTTAAAGTCTCCTACTATTATCGTATTATTATTGATGTGTTTCTTTGATTTTGTTATTAATTGGTTTATATAGTTGGCTGCTCCCTTGTTAGGGACATAGATATTTAAAATAGTTGGACAGACCCTTTGAGTATGATATAGTGTCCTTCCTCATCTCTTATTATAGTCTTTGGCTTAAAGTCTAATTGATCTGATACAAGGATCGCCACCCCAGGCTTCTTCTGATGTCCATTAGCATGGTAAATTGTTTTCCACTCCCTCATTTTAAATGTGGAGGTTTCTTTGGGTCTAAAATGAGTTTCTTGTAGGCAACATATAGACCGGGTTTTTGTTTGTTTGTTTGTTTGTTTGTTTTTTATCCATTCTGATATCCTGTGTCTTTTGTTTAGGGCATTTAGCCCATTAACATTCAGGGTAACTATTGAGAGATATGAATTTAATACCATTGTATTGCCTGTAAGGTGACTGTTACTATATATTGTCTCTGTTCCTTTCCGATCTACTGCTTTTGGGCTCTCTCTTTGCTTAGAGGACCCCTTTCAATATTTCCTGTAGAGCTGGTTTGGTGTTTGCAAATTCTTTCAGCTTTTGTTTGTCCTAGAAGCTTTTTATCTCTCCTTCTATTTTCAATGACAGCCTAGCTGGATATAGTATTCTTGGCTGCATGTTTTTTTCATTTAGTGCTCTGGATATATCAGGCCAGCTCTTTCTGGCCTGCCAGGTCTCTGTGTATAAGTCTGCTGCCAATCTAATATTTTTTCATTGTATGTTACAGACTTCTTTTCCCAAGCTACTTTCGGTATTTTCTCTCTGTCACTAAGACTCGTAAATTTTACTCTTAGGTGACGGGGTGTGGACCTATTCTTGCTGATTTTGAAGGGGGTCCTCAGCACCTCCTGGATTTTGATGTTTTTTCCCTTTTTCATATTAGGGAATTTCTCTCCAATAATTCTCTCCAATACACCTCTGTGCCCCTCTCTTTTTCTTCTTCTTCTGTAATCCCAATTATTCTAATGTTGTTTCGTTTTATGGTGTCACTTATCTCTCTAGTTCTCCCTTCATGGTCCAGTAGCTGTTTGTCCCTCTATCACTCGGCTTCTTTATTCTCTGTCATTTGGTCTTCTATATCACTAATTCTTTCTTCTGGCAAATTTATCCTAGCAGTGAGAGCCTCCATTTTTTATTGTTCCTCATTAATAGCTTTTTTGATTTCAAATTGGTTAGATTTTAGTTCTTTTATTTCTCCAGAAAGGGCTTTTATATCTCCAGAGAGGGTTTCTCTAATATCTTCCATGCCTTTTTTGAACCCGGTTAGAACCTTGAGAATCGTCATTCTGAACTCTATATCTGACATATTACCAATGTCTGTATTGATTAGAACCCTAGCCTTCAGTACTGCCTCTTGTTCTTTTTTTTTGTGGTGAATTTTTTCGTATTGTCATTTTGTCTGTGTAAGAGTATATGATGGAGCAATTAAAATACTAAAAGGGTGACAAAGTCCCCAGGAAAATGCACTTTAACCAAATCAGAAGAGACCCCAAATCGTGGGATGGAGACAGGGATAAAAAGAGGTTCAGAAAAAAAAAAGAAAAAATTAAAAAAAGGAAACAAATAAAGAAGAAATATAAAAAAATTATATATATATGTATATGTATACATATATATATGTATGATAAACTAGTTAAAAACGTTAAAAAAGAAAAGGGTAAAAGTTAAAAAAATATAGCAAAGAGGAAAAAAATTGAAAAAAAAATTAAATTAACTGCAAGACTAAGTAATCATGGGGATAAAGCCATGAGTTCTGTGCTTTGCTTTCTCCTCCTCTGGAATTACGCTGCTGTCCTTGGTATTGAACCTGCTCTCCTTGGTAGGTGAATTTGGTCCTGGCTGGATTTCTTGTTGGTCTTCTGGGGGAGAGGCCTGTTGTAGTGATTCTCAAGTGTCTTTGCCTGAGGCGGAATTGCACCACCCTTACCAGGGGCTCGTCTAAGTAACCTGCTCCGGTCCACTTTCGGGTGCTTTTGTTCCCTGAACACTTTCCATAGAATTCTGGAGGATGGGAATGAAAATGGCGGCCTCCCATTCTCTGGCCAGGAGTACCCAAGTGCCCGGGGCCCCACTCCTCAGTGTGGCCCCAGAGAACAGCGCCCAAGCATTCCCGTTTCCCCGGCCTCTGCCCGCACTCAGAGTTTAATCAGCCTGCGACCAGTTCAAGGTAATCCCAAGCTGAAAGCTTACTCCTCAGCTCTGTCTCTGTAGCTGGCTTCCCCATTCTAATACCTGCAAGCTCTGTGACACTCTGACACCCCCGATCCTTCTGCGACCCTGCAGGACCTGGGGCCATGCTGACCCCACGTGGGCTTCACCCCAGTTTAGCCTCTAGAGCAATGTCCCTAAGTGGAACAGACTTTTTAAAGTCCTGATTTTGTACTCCATTGCTCCGCCATTTGCCAGGAGTCAGTCCCTCCCTGGCGGTCTTTCTTCCCATCACTTTGGATTCACTTCCCTGCCAGTCCTACCCTTCAGAAAGTGGTTGATTTTTTGTTTCTAGAATTGCTGTTCTTCTTCTCTTCGATCTCCCATTGGATTTGTAGGTGTTTGCAATGTTTAGATAAGCTATTGAGCTGATCTCCTGCTACCCAATGTAGTCTCAGCCTGCTACTTCTCCGCCATCTTGACTCCTCCTCCAAATGTTAGCATAATTATCTTAAGTGTTAAAATAGCCTAAAAAGCTAAATTTAAAGTACTTTCAATGTCTCCTTCTTTTCCATACCGTGACTTTATTCATCATATTGTGCACATGAAAATAATATAATCTTAAGTTAACTGGAGTGAAAATAAAAACTGTAAGAAAGATAAATAAAAATCTTTTAATATCATGCATCCATTGACATACAGATATTAAAGTAACAGTTTGTATAATAAAATGTGTATATGTGTCTAGGTGCTCTTTCTCAACCAAGGCTGGTCAAAATCATGGAAAGGATGAGTTTTATTTCTCTTCAGAATTACTCACTGTTCTGGGCTCTAATGTATAATGTACATACATATGAACAAGCTTTTCTCAAAAACTAAAAGAAAAAAAAAAAGCTCCCAATAACCAGCACTAGACGTCAACTGTAGAACTGCATGAACAGAAATGTCCTCATTAGTTTTGTTGTATGAGAGGCCTTGGGAGATACTCATTTGAGAAATAAATGTCAAGTGAAATACATCATTAACAAGAACTTCTCCCTTACCATATTGCTCACTGGGGAGCTTAACTCTCCATTTTACTTTCCTCTGATCACCATAAAAATCAAAATGTAACAGCACATGTTGCCCAGGAGTTATATCAAATTTATGCTTTGCCTTCTGTTAGCGGTAGAACTGAAACCTTGGGACTGACTCTGTGATCATACTTCTGCTACTTTTGGGATAAGATGTACATTAATATAAGTATATGAATAACTTCACTCTTGCTATGTTTTCCATAGCAAGCATTTTCACTGACAAAATTTCATGGAATCTTCATCACAGTCCAGTTGAAAGCAAAGGTAAATGTTTATTGTATGTAAAACGTAAGCAAAGCTATATGCACAAAATAAGAATCTGTGAAATAAGACCAATGCAGCCCCTTAAGTTTTAAGACCTGATGGGCTGTATTAACTGATCTACTAATGACTTGGATACTATCCTATCCAGTAGATAGAGGGGCGGTCCAAATGGCCACAAGAAAGAAAATACTTCCAAGATCGCCTGTGAGATGGAGTGCATGGGTAGTGAAGTCAGTTAAGTGTCACACTTTGACTCAGGTCCTGATCTCAGGTTCTTGGGATCCAGCCCTTCACAGGGATCTGTGCTCAGCACAGAGCCTGTTTGTGTTTCGCTCGCCCTCTCCCGCTGACCACTGCACAAATAAATAAATCTTTAAAATAAGACAGCAAGGGAGAAAATAAAACATAATCAGCTAAGAATCTATTGTTTTAGGCAAGATCACCCTCCTGAGGGAAACAGAGGGGGCCAATCAGTAGACTTCCTAGCACTGACCAGGAAATTCCCACGTGGGCTGGCTAAAGGTTATATAGTTCTGGATGTTGAAACTGCAGTTGGATTGGTATTAAGTTTGTCTAACCAACTTAGGGACTTAAGCCATGTGAGGGCATTTTGAGCCTGTGGTTTTCCTTTTCAACAACCCCACCTTTCGATCAGACTCTCCACTTAACTGAGAGATGGGCTCTAAATTGAAGGCATCAACAACCCTCTCAGGAACTGCTCTGAAATGTTCACAATACTTGTTGCTCCTCAGTATAGTATTCAGAGTTCTTGACCTTTCTGATTAACACTTGTGCTGTCCACAGGTCACCACTGCAGTCTTACAATTTTTGAGCTGGTCATGCTCTTCTTCTTTGTTTTTGTCTTTGTTTTTGTTTTTATGGTGTTCCAGTCTTAGAGAGATCAATAGTATAGGGTCAGTGTCTCTCTGAATTTGCATTCAGAGCTTTTGAGAAAACATAAAGCACCACACAGATTATATTGATTATGATAAACAAGATAATTCCCAATATTTGGAACGCAATTTGAAGCTATGTACTCCAAGACTCAAAGCAATTAAAAACAAATGAGTAAGAAAGACCCTGCTGAAGGAGTCACTCTTTTAAACCACGTGGCTTGCTCAGTAATCTCATGTTATTGTGCTTCAACTTCCCCCAGAACTGTTCATTGGGGTTTAGCTATAAATATGGACAATCCTATCTTATTGCATAAGACTATTTTTGTTTATAGATTTTAAGACTATAAGACTTTTCTTATACTCAACCAACTCAATGACTAATTTCTGCACGATCTGTTTTATTAGGATGCTAGAGATGGATTCTACAGCTTACTGAAATTATCAAATCTGTGTTGTGATGTCACATCGGTAGCCTGGAAAAACCATGGTAGGAGTATTTGCACCATGGAAACAAACAAATGTTTCAAATTATGGCTTCTTCTTTTTCTTCTTGTTCTGAAGAGTCAGCAGATAAACATTTTTAGCACACCACTCTTCATAATAGTGAATTCTATACAATTCCGTTATTAAAATGGATAAAAGTATAAAATTATGTTTTTAATGTTACATAAGTGGACTTCAGAATAAGATATGGATAGGTCAAAGAAATAAAATCCTTGAAAGAAAGTGATGAAAATAGAAGAATTATTATTTTCTACCAGAGGATTTTCTCATAAGTAGAGGATCAATTTTGATATATAAGGTATATGGAATGAACTGTTGTAGTAAATTTTGTATTGTATGTATGTATATAATTATTTATACACACAAAACAATTGGAAGCAACATACCATTAAGAGAAAAATTCTATCCCAGGAACACAAAAGATATTCCTGTTCCAACAATATCTATAAATATACTCATACTCATCAATTGGTGAAATATGAAATTAACAAATTACTTTAATAGATGAAGATAATGCATTTGATTAAAAGTGTTATAATTAGATACAATGGATAATGGCATATGCAAGCCACATATACAAAAATTCAATAATTTCATTTACTTAAGTAAGTGATAGTTACAAAATGTAATCATTACATATGACCAACAAAAATGATTGATATTATAAATATAAACATAAATCTGAAATATGCTGCAAATATTAACCAAATAACATATGGTGGAAAATTTTTATTTATTCCTTAAATTTTTCTCTATGTTTAAAATTTCTCTACAGTGAAGCATTAAGACTATACAGATTATGAAAATAATGAAATGGAAATATAGAGACCAGACCTCATTCACAACAGCAACAAAAACCTAAAATATCCAAGATTAGTTTTATGTTTTTAAAGGTTTGTTTATTTTAGAGAGAAAGATAGTGTGTGTGAGAGAGAGAGATCGAGAGAGAGAGAGACTCGGAGATTGGTCAGAGGCAGAGAATCTTCAAGAAGACTCCATGCTGATCTATGTGTCTGTTTTTGTGCCAGTACCATGCTGTCTTGATGATGACAGCTTTGTAATAGAGCTTGAAGTCCGGAATTGTGATGCCACCAACTTTGCCTTTCTTTTTCAATATTCCTTTGGCTATTAGAGGTCTTTTCTGGTTCCATATAAATTTTAGGATTATTTGTTCCATTTCTTTGAAAAAAATGGATGGTATTTTGATAGGGATTGCATTAAATGTGTAGATTGCTTTAGGTAGCATGGACATTTTCACAATATTTATTCTTCCAATCCAGGAGCATGGAACATTTTTCCATTTTCCTTGTGTTTTCCTCAATTTCTTTCATGAGTACTTTATAATTTTCTGTGTATAGATTCTTAGCCTCTTTGGTTAGGTTTATTCCTAAGTATCTTATAGTTTTGGGTACAATCATAAATGGGATTGACTCCTTAATTTCTCTTTCTTCTGTCTTGTTGTTGTTGTAGAGAAATGCAACTGATTTCTGTGCATTGATTTTATATCCTGACACTTTACTGAATTCCTGGACAAGTTCTAGCAGTTTTGGAGTGGAGTCTTTTGGGTTTTCCACATATAGTATCATATCATCTGCGAAGAGTGATAGTTTGACTTCTTCTTTACCAGTTTGGATGCCTTTAATTTCTTTTTGTTGTCTGATTGCTGAGGCTAGGACTTCTAGTACTATGTTGAATAGCAGTGGTGATAATGGACATCCCTGCCGTGTTCCTGACCTTAACGGAAAAGCTTTCAGTTTTTCTCCATTGAGAATGATATTTGCGGTGGGTTTTTCATAGATGGCTTTGATAATATTGAGGTATGTGCCCTCTATCCCTACACTTTGAAGAGTTTTGATCAGGAAGGGATGCTGTACTTTGTCAAATGCTTTTTCAGCATCTATTGAGAGTATCATATGGTTCTTGTTCTTTCTTTTATTAATGTGTTCTATCACATTGAGTTTTTTGCGGATGTTGAACCAACCCTGCAGCCCTGGAATAAATCCCACTTGATCGTGGTGAATAATCCTTTTAATGTACTGTTGAATCCTATTGGCTAGTATTTTGGCGAGAATTTTTGCGTCTGTTTTCATCAAGGATCTTAGTCTGTAGTTCTCTTTTTTGGTGGGATCCTTGTCTGGTTTTGGGATCAAGGTGATGCTGGCCTCATAAAATGAGTTTGGAAGTTTTCCTTCCATTTCTATTTTTTGGAACAGTTTCAGGAGAATAGGAATTAGTTCTTCTTTAAATGTTTGGTAGAATTCCCCTGGGAAGCCATCTGGCCCTGGGCTTTTGGGGACATGGAGAAGCAACATGGGGGGTTAGGGGGAAAGAAGAATAAATGAAACAAGATGGGATTGGGAGGGAGACAAACAATAAATGACTCTTAATCTCACAAAACAAACTGGGGGTTGCTGGGGGGAGGTGAGATTGGGAGAGTGTGAGGGAGCTATGGACATTGGGGAGGGTATGTGCTATATTGAGGACTGTGAAGTGTGTAAACCTGGCGATTCACAGACCTGTACCCCTGGGGATAAAAATACATTATATGTTTATTTAAAAAAATTTGGAAGGGGAGGCGAACCATAAGAGACTATGGACTCTGAAAAACAACCTGAGGG
Organism: Meles meles; assembly: GCF_922984935.1. NCBI lineage: Eukaryota > Metazoa > Chordata > Mammalia > Carnivora > Mustelidae > Meles > Meles meles. Next base: position 364,156 of record NW_025721162.1, on the reverse strand, counting down.
TTTTGAAGGGTCAGGGGAGGGAGGTTGGGGGAACAGGTGGTGGGTAAAGGGGAGGGCACGTTTTGCATGGAGCACTGGATGTTGTGCAAATCAATGAATACTGTTACGCTGAAAAAATAAATAAAATGGAAAAAAAAAAGACTCCATGCTGAGCATAGAACCCAATTCTGGGCTGGATCCCAGGAATGCAAAGATCATGACCTGAGCTGAAACTCAACAACTGAGCCACCCATATGCCCCTCCAAGATTAGCTTTAAATGAGAAGAAATTAAAATGAGATCAAACCTAAATGTATAAGAATAAAAAGGAAGAGTAGGAGAAAGAAGAAAAAGAAGAAAGACAAGAGCAGTGGAAGAGTAGTCAAGGAGTAATATGCATTTTACTAAAGCTGGCATGAGACAAAACTGGAAGGAAAGAAAGAACTTTATTAGTAGTATCTTTGTGGTATGACCAAATGTGTATTGTTTTTATTTTACATGCTTGAAAAAATATCTTCCTATTTTTATTTCATTTTTAACTTCAATATTTAATATTCAAAGAAATATTTTGGGTCTTCAGGCAGGAATTCTCATCAACCGCACTGCAACCCCATATTTTTGCTATATGGTTGATCACCCATCATATCTTACGTCTTGGAGATGATCATTGTTTTCTCTAACATGAACCAATAATAATAGACATTCCTGAATCGCATTGGTTTCTTTTATTGTACTTACCACAATGATAAGTCCTTATTAACTTAGTTATGTACATGTTAAATGTCTCTTGCTCTCTCACTTATCATTAACTCCAAAAGGGCAATCAGCTTTTCTTTTTACTTCACCAATATATAATCAATTGCCTAACACATGACACATTAGGTAGGACCTCAATAAACACATTTAAGGGAATAAATAATGTAAATGAGGAAAGTGAAATTGTAATAGATTTGGAAGTATAACGAAATCTGTAAGTACAAAATAAAAATTGATTTGCTGGACAAATGGTTGCAAATTTGTCATGACAAAATTGGCCATTAGCGTCCAGATTTTTTTTTCTTTTTAATATTCCTTCATTACTATTTTTCACTGAGATTTGCTACTCCCCAAACTGAAATATAGTCATATCTTCTGAGAAAATTTTAAATAATTTTTTTACATATTGTAAGCACTGGAACCAGCACAACCACTTGATGCCTCCAGGGAACATGTCAGAGACATTCATGCCTAGGTTTGTGCAAGCCTGAACCATGAACCTTCATTACTCTGAAAGTGAATGATTCCTTAAATTTTGCACCCTAGGGGCTTAAGTATGTCTCATTCTGATATCTCTGTTAATTTATCTACTATTTATTATTTCTATAAACTTATCTTTGAAAGAGAAAAGAGAGCATTTCCAGGCTATTTCAGCTTCCCAACCACAGGTTCCTGAATGCCCTTCTTTTCATACAAAGAGTATTATCTGTGTTTGGACTTTGTTCTTCTCCTTTAAAATGATGTTGCCTACTCTTGATCTTCAGCCCTTTCAAGTAAATTTAGAATCAGTTTGCTGATATCCATAAATTAACTGCATGAGATTTTGACTGGGATTGTCTTGAATCTACAAATTTGTGAAGAACTGCATCTTGGCTATATTGAATCTTTTTATGCATGAATAAGGAGTCTCTCCAATTCTCTTTTTCATTGATACTTTCCATCAGAGTTGTTCTTATATAGATAAAAGGGTATTCTCAAAATGTTTATGTTTTCCTTTCTCCTGCTAGTGGCATGAGGAAATTTTTCTTCACTATTAACTATGAGGACCTGGTAGAGCCCCTGGAGGTAAAACTCACAAATGTATAGAGGCTCCCTGTGGCTTGGACTCCTTGGAGCTTGTTTTTGTTTTGTGGGGCTTTTCCCCATTAAGGTTCTTATCAGTCATATCCACACAAAACCGTCAAACAATTCACAAATTACAGCTAGGTTTCCCAACCCCAAGACTGGCTTTTGTGGAAGTTTCTGCTCTGCAAAGTTGCAATTCTCTGTATCTGCCTGTCTGCAAGGAGGAAAACACCTGCATCCATTCCAGAAATAAATGTTACCTTGTTTTACTTACTGTCCAAGTTAAACACATCCCATAGTTCCTTAGGAATATTGTAAATTTCCTATTTTCCTAAATAATTTCCTAAAAAAATATTGTTTTAACAAAAGCCTAGGTGGTAAAAATATTCCTCACGTGCATTTAAATAAATATTGCTCTTAGTCTATGTAACAGATTGCTCCCAAGTTTGGTTTTCTCCCCTGCATGAATGTTTAGTTCCATATGTTTCCATCTTCTTATATCAAGGTTTCACCACTCGTGTGTCCATTCAGAATTCAAGTAAAACATTTTAACATTAGTTATTATGAAATTATCAATTAATTGTAATGTTTAATGGAAATCAACAAGACAATACTGCTTGTACGCTTAAGAACACATTGGTAGATCAAATTAATAAGTAGTATATTATGGAGATACAAAGTGTAACAAAACTCACGGAAGCACAATATTCATCTATGACTTCCAGTCTCTTCAAATGTATACATGGCCCTCTGCAAATAAAAAACTCTCTCTTATTTATTCTTTCCAAATGTAAAAAATATATCATCATTTATCAACTTCACACTTAACATGTACCCCATATTTTCAGGTCCTGGGTATTCAACAGCAAGTTAACAAATCAGATCCCAGCCCTTTCTCTTTTGAGGTTTTGAAATTGTAATCCCCACCTAAGAGGATGGCAACTCCGCTGGTTATCATTCATCTGACTCCTCCTCATTCAGTTATTAGTAAAATATATCTCTTTAGGCCCTCTGTGATCATCCTGCTGAATGGTCTACTATGCTTTCCCCATCATTTTCTATCATAAAAGGGACCGGTTTGCTTCATTTATTTTGGAAATTAAGATATTCATATTTTATTTTTTCATGTTTTTCTACCACAGTTTAATGAAAATCCCATACAGTAGACTTTTGCAGCACCTCCAGCACAGTGACCAATATCTTCTGTATAGATTTGTCAATAACTGTTACTTGAATTAATTATTTGATTCATCAGTAAGAAGAAATCAGAGAGGGAGACAAGCCATGAGAGACCCTGGAGTCCAGAAAACAAACTGAGGGTTACAGAAGGGAGTGGAATGGAAAGATGGGGTAATCAGGTAATGGGCACATGTTGTGATGAGCACTGAGTATTGCACGAAACTAATGAGTTGTTGAACACTACATCAAAAACCAGTGATGTACTCTATGGACAACCCATTAGTCTCCTCCAACTCTTATTCTTCTGAGGTTGTTTCTGCTATCCCATAGGCTCTTTATTCATTTTCTTAAAGAATGTGATTACTTTTATGTGTGAGTCGGAGATTGTCTAGCAGGAGGTAACTATGGGATTACTGAAAAGGTAAGGAGTAAGTTATATCACTCCGTTGATATTTTGTCCCATTTTCTTCTCTCACCCGTAGCATAGGGGATGGAATCAACTTTTCCCAAAGATCTTGAATATGCGGTAAAGTATCACATACCAAATTTAAAAATGGGAAATTGTTGTTTAAGGTCCACTCACAATGTCTGGTATATCTCTAGAGTAATTAATGGTTTTAAATTAATTCAAACTACTATTACCATATCAAATTTACAATTTTTAATAAAAATTCAGGAGACTCATTTTGCATTTTTATGGTGTTATTTGCAAATTTATGAATGTTAGTGACATGTCATCTAAAAAATAATAAATATGGGCTAATTGCAACTTTACATTGCCACCTTCAGTCCTTGAATTTTATACTTCCCCCAATGTCTTCTGTAGTTTTCTACTTTCTTCATGCTCCCATGGTCATGGCTAATGCATGTCACATAGCTTTTGGGAATGGAGAGTCCAGAAAACTGCCCACATCATTGAATTAAGAGTATCTTTGCAAAGACACTTAAATGTCGGATAATTTTTCTCAGACACGGTAAAGTTAAGGTCTTCCACAGTGTTTTTGCAGACTTAACTGCTATTCACATTCCAATGTCACCTAAATTTATTTATTTATTTTTACTTTTTTCCACTTTTAAAATATATTACATTTCTTTTCAGTGTACCAGAATTCATTATTTATGTACCACACCCAGTGTTCCATGCAACAAGTGCCCTCCATAGTACTCACCATCAGGATCACCCAACCTCCCACACCAGCCCCTTCAAAACCCTCAGATTGTTTTTCAGAGTCCGTAGTTTCTCATGGTTCGGCTCCCTCTCCAGTTTCCTGCAACTCCCTTATCTCCATCTCCCCATGACCTCTGTGTTATGTCTTATACTCAACAAATAAGTGAAACCATAATTGACTCTCTGATTGACTTATTTCACTCAGCATAATCTCTTCCAGCAGGATCTATGTTGATACAAAAGTTGGGTATTCATCTTTCTGATGGAGGTATAATACTCTGTAGTGTATATGGACCACATCTTCTTTATCCATTCCTATGTTGAAGGGAATCTTGGTTCTTTTAACAGTTTGGTGACTGTGGCCATTGCTGCTATGAACATTGGGGTACAGATGGCCCTTCTTTTTTTAAGATTTTATTTATTTATTTGACAGAGAGAGATCACAAGTAGGCAGAGAGGCGGCAGAGAGAAAGGGGGAAGCAGGTTCCTTGCTGAGCAGAGAGCCCGATGTGGGGCTTGATCCCAGGACCCTGGGATCATGACATGAGCCAAAAGCAGAAGCTTTAACCCACTGAGACACCCAGGCTCCCCAGATGGCCCTTCTTTTACCTACATCTGTATCTTCGTGGTAAATATACAGTAGTGCAATTGCAGACTCATAGGGAAGCTCTATTTTTAACTTCTTAAGGAATCTCCACACTGTTTCCCAAAATGGCTGCACAAATTTGCATTCCACCAACAATGTAAGAGGGTTCCCTTTTCTCCACATCCTCTTCAACACACGTTGTTTACTGTTTTGTTTATTTTGGCCATTCTAACTGCTGTAAGGTGGTATCTCAATGTGGTTTCAATTTGAAATTCCTGATGATTAGTGATGATGAATATTTTTTCATGTGTATGTTAGCCACTTGTATGGCCTCATTGGAGAAATGTCTGTTCATGTCTTCTGCCCATTTTTTTTGCATGATTATCTGTTGTGTGTATGTTGAGTTTGAGACGTTCTTTATAGATCCTGGATATCAGCCTTTTGTCTGTACTGTCATTTGTGAATATCTTCTCCCAGTCCGTAGGTGCCTCTTCATTTTGTTGGCTGCTTCTTTTGCTGTGCAAAAGCTTTTGATCTTGCTGAAGTCCAAAAAGTTCATTTTCCCTTTTGTTCCCTTTGCCCTTGATGACACATCTTGAATGAAGTTTCTGCAGCCAATATTGAAGAGGATACTGCCTATGTTCTCCTCTAGGATTATAATGGATTCTTGCCTCATATTGAGGTCTTTTATTCATTTTCAGTTTATCTTTGTGTATGGTATAAGAGAATGGTTGAGTTTTATTCTTCTACACATAGCTGTCCAATTTTCCCAGCTCCATTTATTGAAGAGAATCTCTTTTATCCACTGTATATTTTTTCCTGTTTTGTCGAAGATTATTTGGCCATAGATTTAAGGGTTGCTATCTGGGCTCTCTACTCTGTTCCACTGGTCTCTGTCTGTTATTATGCCAGTTCCATGCTGTTTTGGGAATCACAGCTTTGTATTAAAGCTTGAAATCAGGCAATGTGAGGCCCCAGTTTTGTTTTCCTTTTTCAACATTTCCTTAGTAATTCAGGGTCTCTTCTGATTCTATATAAATTTTAGGATGGATTGCTCCAGCTTCTTGAAAAATGCGGTGGAATTTTGATCAGAATGGCATTGAAAATATAGATTTCTCTAGGCAGTATAGACATTATAACAATGTTTATTTTTCCAATCCATGAGCATGGAATGGTCTTCCATCTTTTTGTGTCTTCCTCAATTTCTTTCTTGAGTGTTCTGTAGTTCCTCGAGTACAGATCCTTTACCTCTTTGGTTAGGTTTATTCCCAGGAATCTTATAGTTCTTGGTGCTATAGTAAATGGAATCGATTCTCTAATTTCCATTTCTGTATTTTCATTGTTAGTGTATAAAAAAGCAACTGATTTCTCTACTTTCTTTGTATTCTGCCACATTACTGAATTGCTGTATGAGTTCTAATAGTTTGGGGGTGGAGTCTTTTGGGTTTTCCATATGAAGTATCATGCCATCTGCAAAGAGAGAGAGAGTTTGACTTCTTCATTGTCAATTTGAATACCTTTTATTTCTCTTTGTTGCCTGATTGGTGTTGCTAGGACATCTAATACTATTTTGAATGAGAGTGTCAACTAATTTAAATATGGCAAGGCACACAAGTCATTTCCTGTGCATGTTTCATTCAGTTTTTTGTTCAAAACTTTTTTTATAAATACGTTTATATTTTGGGGTGTTAGTTTTGTGGTGCTAGCTTTGGATCTATTGGTGAATTATTTACATAATGATTTTCTTATCTTTAAAAGGAGTAGGTTGCACAAGATCACTATGATGTTCCAACCTCCTGCAGAGCTCTGACTGCTAAAATGTGACTACCCTCATGCTTTTCCCTTGCTCAAGATGCTGTGCTTGCTCCAAAGTACCTGCAGCTAAGAGATCAGTATCTTCTGTTAATATTCCTAGGCTCTCCACCTTCTAGGGTTTCTCTCCCTCGTATTAATTCTCACTTCTCTGATACACAAACACACTGCACCTCACAGAGGTTGTCTAGGATTTAAGCTCACCACTTCAGGAGCCAAAAATGCATGCATAGCAGTGATATTCACAATGCTACCAGTCCATGAACCATTTCTTACAGGCTGCGACAAATTAAATGTAGGAAAAAGAATATTCAGAAGCTTGTATTGTGATTTGACATTGACATGACACCCAAGTTCATGATTAATGCACTGGTGTTTTGGAACAGTTTTAGTGTTTCTGAACTGGAACAGTGAGTAATATAGCAGGATCTGTGTACTTGCCACACTCATTAAGACCATATTATACTATAAGATTACTTTGTTTGACAACTGTAAACCACATTTGTATGGACGTGTGAGCATATTTAAAGGTTTATTTATATTTGCAAGTCATTTGTAAGGTCATTGTCATTTTTAATAAAGATTTTATTTATTTATTTGAAAGACAGAGATCACAAGTAGGCAGAGAGTCAAGCAGTGAGAGAGGAAGGGAAGCAGGCTCCCTCCTGAGCAGAGAGGCAGATGTAGGGCTCAATCCCCTGACCCTGGGATCATGATCTGATCCTAGGGCTGAGGCTTTAACCCACTGAGCCACCCAGGCATCCCTGTCATTTTCATTTTTAATAAAGCCTTGAATATAATTTACAGTTCAACTTTATTAGTTAAGTCAGGAAATACAAATCTCTATTATTTTTGTTTAACCCTAACTTAATTATGATGATTCAAGTAGGCTTTACTGGACACTTTTGTCAGAATAAGATAAATCTTTTTAAAATAGAGGAAAGGTATTGAATTAAAAAGATGGAAGTAAACATATAATATTTTCTCTATGAATATTTATGCTTTGGGAGGTGATTGCAGTGGCATTATGAGCTAATACTAGAAGGCTATGTAAATGTATCCACTGAGTTTTTAGCATGACACAATTTCAGAGGCATAGAGGCATTAGCTTGGAAAATTGTGGGCAAAAAGCTCATGCAAGTACCACACTTAAGTGACACCAGGCATCAACTGCAGAAACAAACCAATGATAGGGAAGACCAAGTCATAAAGTTAGCAAAATGTTTTTAACAGCAGTTTAACAAATGCAGAGATATTCCTATCACAGCAATACTTCAGGATCTGTGTGATTTGCACATCAATGGTTTTTAGTTTCAGTGTCAAAAAAAAAAAAAAACCACGCCTGGACATGAAGCATATAAAAATATTCAATTTGGAGTTCAAGTTCTGTGTAAGAGTATGCTCTAGTGGTACAGCTGCAAAGGCAAGTAAGCATTCTGGAGTCACCAACTGGATTTAGGTGCTGGTGCCAGAATGTGGTTAATCTCCACATTCCTTACTTCATTGAAATGTTTTTATTTTATTTTTTTAGGTAAGATGCACTAAATATTATATTTAGTGATACAGTACAAATTGTCACCCTAAAGAATGAAGGGTCAAATTGAGATTATTATTTTTATGTGGACATAATACAAAAGCTAATCAAAAACTGTTGTTTCATGCTAAAGTATAATAGCTATTAAGAAGAAAATTTTTGTTGAAATATTTGACTTGCAGAATAAAATCTCATCATTTATGCAATATAAGAATCTAGTTTGATCTCAACATTGTAAAGTTGTAAAGTAAGCATCTACTTTAGTTATTTGGTATTTCTGGTATTTCTAATTATCTTAATACTTCCATGAAAGAAAGGAAGGATGAATCTGTGTGTGTGTGTGTGCGTGTGTGTGTGTATACATATATATAAAAGAATGAAAAGTATTCAAAAAGAGGTGAAAATAAGCAAAATGAAAAAAATAAAATTCTAAGGAATAAAAATACAAATAATGATATTTAGTGTATTCCCTAAAAGTTGAAGCTTTGCAGCCCTCTATGATCAGTAAACTTGACAGGAGTAAGTTGTTTGTGATGGTCTTCTTAGGGAAAGGCCTGTTGCACTGATTCTCAAAGGTACTTCATCTATTGCAAATGCACCTCTCCTATGCAGAGTCAGGCCTCCATGTAACCAACCCTAGATTCCAGGATGTGGTTCTGTTTTACTCCCTAAAGGCTTGCAGTATGAATAGGATGTATCAATATGCCTGCACCCTACTCTCTACCCAGGAGCTGAAAATTGGAACCCCAACTCTTCAGTGAGCCCTCACAGAAAAGAGATCCATCAGTCTAATCTCATCGGTTTCTGTTAGAACTCTGTGTTCACACTGCCAGTGACAAAAGCATTTTTTTCTCAGGTGTGCGACTGAGTTCCAAATCCAAATTCTGTAGATTCCTGTGGCGCGGAGTTACCCTGTACCTCCCAGGTGTTGGAGGTCTTCCCATGCTTCTGTTTTGCTGGACTCCTCCCATGAATACTATCACCCAGCTGCGCTAGCATTCGAAACTTAGGGTCACACAGAGCAGAAAGCCAGCACCTAGCCTCGTGGTGTTCAGCCCGATTTCCCCAACAGATATTTAAGGACTGAAGCATTCAGGCCCTAACTGTTCTACTTGTGACCCCTGGGGTCTTGAGATCATACTGACACGTCTGGGATTCTGCCCCACTTTACCACTTGAACACCTTAAGTCAGGGATGTTTCCCATGGGCTTATAGCGTCAGACGTGCATGACAATCCAGGGAGTGAGAAGGCCCATGGTGGAGGGACTCTGGATTCCTAAAAGTCCACATGAATTAGCTCAGTCTCTAATATGAAGATCCACCTGAAGAAAATTATGGTAACATGCTACCATAATTTGGGGAATCATTTGGTAATTCAGCATAATGTAATATACCTACAACATGTATAAATAAACAAAGAAACTTCAGTAGTTATGACACTAGAACCTAGAAAAAAATGACAGTAGAAGCATGTGGCTTCCTTGGTCAGTAGGGCATATGGTACTTGACCTCAGGGTCATGAGTTTGAGCCCCACATGAAACATAAAGTTGATGTAGGAAACAAAAGAAAACAAGACTTACACATGACCAAAGTCAATTGGGCATGGACAATAGAGTTGGTCTGTGGTGGGCTGGATCCGCTCACCTGTTCATGGAGCCACTGGGCCCTGACCACTCAGGTGGTGCCAGTGCTTATCAGGCAACCAGTTTCTCCCCCTAGGAGCTCAGTGTCTAGAGGGGCAGATGGACAAATGTGAACTGAAAAGGTGAATTTAAAGAGCATTTTCTGCATAAGAAAAAAGCAAGGGACTACAACTGGGTCCAGAACTCCACCAGGTGATGTGTCAGACAAGGCCCTGACATTGAGAATTCCTGTGGCAGGAAAAGGAGACAGTCTTGCACAAATCTTAGTATATTTAGCCTGGCATTGGGAACCATGGTGCAGAGGATTGGAAGTAGAATATGATGTTCCCGGAGTGGGGGTTAGAAAGGAGACCAGGATGATTGAAGGAAGCTGAAAAGGGGAGCAGAGAAAAATTGGAGGGCCACAGCCTGGAGCAGGTTGATGGTACCAGTATACTTCTAGTCCTGTGTTACCACATTACCCCACCCTCAGTGGCTTAACCAACCAACAATGTCTCACAGTCTCAGAGGAGAATCTAAGTAGAGCAATCCAGCAGTGCTCAGCTAGGAGCCCCTGCCAGAGCACCTCAGTACTTTGGGGCTGTTGAAAACACCAAGGCAGGACCTGCTTCACTGAGAACTTGAGCACACTTAGGGGTTTTGGCAGGATTCAGTGCATCTCAAAAGGTCCGAATTCCTCTGTCTATTGTTGGCCCTCATGGCTAGATCATGTGCACATGTCTGGTCCATGTTTCAACATAGGGGCTTCTACTCCAATGTGAGGATCTAAGAGAGAACACAGGTCACAAGCAACATGGGGATGTGCAATGAGCTTTTATAACTAAATCTCAGGTTGGACCTTTAGGACATTTTGCCATGTTCTGTGAAATCGGAGGAATCACTAAGTCCATACCAAACTGCAGGGAACAAGGTTACACAATAATGTTTAAATAGGATATGGGATTCCAGGGAACCATTGAGAGGAGAAGGTGAAGACCCCTGCAGGGTTAGTGCCTTGCCCAGAATTTCAGACTGGTAGGAAGGCTGAACTGGGCATGAAATCAGCTCATTTTGAGTGTCCTCAAAGCTTGGGCACTGGATGCACCTAGCCATTCACTGGAGGGCTCTGAAAAACGTTGTGTTGAAGACAGGGGCTACATACAGGGAAATGGTTTCAGTGTGAGGGTGAGCATTGATATCATAGACAGCAGGCATTCCAGCAAGATCTTGTACGAGGAGGAGCCAAGGTCATGTCAACCCACTGAATGGACCCCTATCCACATGACACCCATTGGAAAGGAGGTAATAGATCTCAGCACAGGATATGCAGTATATAGTAGTAAGGGTGGATTTTGACCATCAAGCACCAAGTCTTCAATCCTTTCTTTCGGGTTCCCTTTGAAAATTAGAAAACTGAAGGTCTTGGGATACTATGGCCCACCCCTCTGTAGATGGTACGGTCACCTTCTGGGACTCCAGAATGTGAGCACTGATGAACAGATGTGTGCCCACAGGAGCCACCAACACACACACACACACACACACACACACACACACACACACACACACATTAGGAACTATAGGGTTGTATTTGCCTAGTAGCAGACTCAGAGAAAGTGAGAAGAGGAGGAAAATGTGCTTGGAGGTATTTCCTTCAAATGACCGCACCAATCCAATATCATAGATATTACTCCATATATGCTTGTGGACATCTGCAGGAAGTCCATGCTAGAATCATCTGTATTGTACAGACAAGATGCAGACCACCCCTGACAGGGATAATGCCTTATCCAGGGTCACAAACAGGTAATAGGGGGGAATTGTATCTGAAGCCAGGTGGGGCCCTGGCTTCAAACAGCACTTCTTTAGGGGCCTGTGGGGAGAGGTGTATTGGTGTCCCTGTGTACACATATGGAGTTGCTTGCAGAAAGGAGATGAGCAGATGGCAGCCATGAGCACTGTTTGTGTAGGTGATAATCCAGCGTGGACTTGGGTAGGTGATCTCAGCCAGTGAAGTCACTTCCTTGACCACAACCCCAACAGAATTTGGAACCTTACAACCAGGCACCCACATTCTAGTGTCGTCCAGTACCAGAGTTATGTGGCTGGAGACATCTGATAAGGAATGATGTTCTCTTGCTGCTTGCCTACCTCCAGGGGCTCTGGCTTCCAAAAACCCCAGGGGAATGGCATTTTCAAATGTTGCAAACATTGGCCCAAACCTTGCCCCCAATTCCTCAGGGCTTTTGGCAGAGTCTCCATAAGTTAATACAAAGGAACCTAGGCCAGGCCAAGCCACCCCTCTGAGCGATCCCAGGGCAGCCCCGTCTCCTCTTCTTGATTTTCTGGCAAAGAGGGATATTTGGGGGTTCCTGCCACTGGGCTGGAGGAGAATGGAGTACAGTGGAAACCCTTGTGATGCCTTTATGTTCACACCAAAGTCATGGTGGGCAGGGTGAAAAGAGGATTGTGAGGTGCATCTTACCCTGGCAGTGGATTGGAAGAAGAATGTGATGTTCCTATTTCTCTCCTTTGTGGAGGAATGTACATATGGGGGAGTGGTGTGTCTCTAAGATAATTCCCTGAGTCTGAGGATGAGCAAAGGCAGCCAGACAAGGCTCTGCATCCTCTTGAATGGCTGCTGGGCACTGTCTTTACTGAGTTCCACACAGTAGATGGGGCAAGAGCTGAATGGCAAGATCCTCTGTTCTACCAGCTTGAAAGACAAAAAGGTGTCCCACACTAAATTTCCCCAATATGGAGAATGGAACGAGTGTTCATGCCCTAGAGGCAGAAAGGACACCAGTCTAGAAAGTCCCAAAATCAACCAGTCTAGAAAGTCCTCCATACACTTAATTGTGAAATTCATTATTCATAATTATAGGCAGGAGATCTTAAGGGCAGCTAGGATGTAGGGATCACTTACTTACAGAGGAAGGACCATCAGAATAATGTCAGACTTGTCCACAGAAGCCTGGCAAGCCAGAAAGGCCTGGAAAGTCATATTCTGGGCACTCAGTGTAAAGAACATGCAGCCAATAATACTTTGCCCAGCAAGGCTGACATTCAGAATGGATGGAGAGATAAAGAGATTTCAAGACAAGTAAGGTTTAAAAGATTATATGACAACCAAGCTAAGCTGGCACTATAGGAAATATTAAAGGGTTTTCCTTTTTTTTTTTTTAAGATGAAACAACGAAGAGTGACATCGAATAGAAATTTACAGAGACAATCTATAGAAACAAGGACCTCACAGGCAACAGGATGTCAATAAAAACTTAACCTTTAATAATTACTCTCAGTGTGAATGGCCTAAAGGTTCCCATAAAACTGCACAGGGTACAGACTGGATAAAACAATAGGACCTGCCCATATGCTGCCTACAAGGGACATATTTGGTATCTAAAGATACATCCAGATGGCAAGTGAAGGGAAGGAGAGCTATCTTCCATGCCAAGGGGCCTCAAAAGAAAGCTGGGGTTGTGATACTCATATAAGATAAATTAGAGATTAAGACGAACGTTGTAATCAGAGGTATAGAAGGATACTGAAGGATACTGTATCATTCTTAAAAGATCTATCCTCCAAGATGACCTAACAATTGTAAATATCTATGTCCCCGACATGGGAGCTACCAACTACATAATAAGGAAACTCTTACACTTCTAACACACCACTCTCAGCAATAGACAGATCATCTAAGCAGAAAACCAACAGGCAAACAGGAGCTTTAAGTGACACATTAGACCAAATTGTCCTCGTAGATATATACAGAACAGCCCACCCTCAAACAACAGAACACACTTTTTGAGCTCACGTGGGAATTTCTCCAGAATAAACCACAAACCAGGGCACAAGACAGGGCTCAAGTGATACCTAAAGACTGAGATTATTCCCTGCATATTCTCAGACCACAATGTTTTGATACTGGAGCTCACTCACAACAAAACGTTTGGAAGAATTCAAACACTTGAAAACTAAGGACTGTTCTTCTCAAGAATGTCTGGATCAACCAGGAAATTAAAAAAAAAATTAAACAATTCATAGAAACCAATGAGAATGAAGACACATCAGTCTAAAACCTATGAGATATGGCAAAGGCAGTCCTTAGTCCTACGTCCTAAGAGGGAAATAAGTAGCCATCCAATTCTCCCTCAAAAATAATTGAAAAGGCTAGAATCCACCAACTTCATTTACACTTTAAAGAACTGGAAAATCAACAACAAATTAAGCCAAACCCACTCAAAGTCAAGAAAGAATCGAGATTAAAGCAGAGATCAATGAATTAGGAACTGGAGATACAGTAGAACACATAACTAAACTAGAAGTTGGTTCTTTAAAAGAATCAAGAAGATTGATAAACTACTATTCCAAAAGAAGAGAGATTGGTCCCAAATTAATAAAATTATGATGAAAGGGGAGAAATCATGACTAACACCAAGTAAATAGGAACAACCATCAGAAATTATGATAAATAATTATATGTCAATAAGTTAAGCAACCTAGAGGAAATACAAAATTACTCAGCCTTAGAAAAGGATGGGATTTATGTCCTTTGGATCATGGATGGTCCCAGAGGGCATACACTAAAGTGAAATAGGTAAGACAGGAAGGACAAGCACTACTGGATTTCACTCATGTCTAAATTCTGAAAAACAAAACAAATGAATAAACAAACAAACAAAAAGCAGAATAAGAATGTCAATATAGATAAGAAAGATATGGTTCTCAGAAGGGAGGTGAGGGGGGCATGGAAGAAATAGGTGAAGGCTTGTAGGAGACACAGTCTCCCCATTGTGGGTTGCGTAAGTCACAGGGCTGAAATGCACAGCATAGGGAATGTGATCAATTGTATTGTAATGGTGTGTCTGGTGAGAGATGGTAACTACACTTCTGGACATTACAATATAAGTTAAGAACTTGTACAATCATTATAATGTTCACCTGATATTAACAAATTATTGTGTGTCAACTACACTACAAAAATAATAATAAGTCATAAAGTATACAAATATAACAGGAATGGGTTTGTCTGAGAGTGACAGAAACCCAAAGACAATCCAGCTGGAATTATCCTTACCCTACCAGTCTAGGGGTGAAAGGTAACTGGTCTTCTGGGGAGACCCCACTCTTCACTTCTGTGGTGGTTTACTTCTAGTTCACTTCTTTGCAGATTTCTGTTTCAGCTTCTGTTGCCTGCCTTTTCCTGTGTTTCCCTTTGGTTGGTGGTCAGTCCCAGGCCACATGCTCTTCTTCTCTTCATGGTCCACACAGGGAATCCCATTTACTCCCATTTTCTGAAGGTACCTCTCTGCTCTTATTCATCACTCCCCTGAGCTCTAGAGCCTGTGGATGGGCACAAGGATGAGTCAGCTACAACTGGAAGCTCGCTCTTTCAACAAGTAATTTATGGGAACTTCCTATGTGCTGGTGGGGGAGAGCTATGGAATTCTCCTGAAAACATTATTATTTTTTTTTTTTTAAATTTCAGGGATAAGTTTAGGGATGCATCAGTTCCATCTAATACCTAGAGCTCATTCCATCAAATGATCTCTGTAACGCCCATCACCAAGTTTCCCCATGTCACAGCTACCTCCTCTCCAGCAACCCTCAAATTGTTCCTTAGTGTTTAGTCTCTTATGGTTTGCCTCCCTCCCAATATGCATCTTGTTTTATTTTTTCCCCTTCCCCTATGGTCATTGGTCTTGTTTCTCATATTACACTTATGATAGAAATCATATGGCATTTGGCTTTTTGTGACTGACTTATTACCTTAGAATTATACCCTCTAGTTCCATCCTCATCCTTACAAAAGACAAGATTTCAGTTTTTTGGTGGCTGAGTAATATTCCATCGTATCTATGAACCACATCTTCTTTATCCAGACTTTAAAAAGTTCTGCTTTAGCACACAGCTGTTTATAATACTTTGTGGCATCCTTCAGAAGAAGACTCCCTCCCCTCCACTGTATCCTCAGCTATACCACACCAAATTCAAGTCTCCATTCTCCTGCCATCGAAATGGTGGTCACGTTTCTACTTGTAGCCTTGCAACATTTATATGATCACACCTTTGATTAATTTCATGAGTGTTCAGAATGATTTAATAAGTATGTAGTTGTATTTGAGGGAGGAGAAAAATTTAATTCTTCCCAGCAGAATTCTCTCATTGGATGCGGACATGAAGACTGTGAACCTGGTGACAGGACGGATTTTGTTGTTCACCTTCTATGAGAGCTGAATGCCACTATGATACTGGCAAGCAGATCCTTACTGGTGACACAGATTCATCCCTTCCAGGCTTAGGTTCACTATGGGAAGATGTCCTAAATATAATGTCTACCATATTCTCCATTTATATTTAAGCTTTGATGGATGAGCTGAGAATAACAATGTCTGTATTGCCATGTTGTCTGACTTACGTACACCTGTGACCTTCATGGGGTCTAATGGCCCATGTCTTCATTCATATTCATGTCATCATTTTAATTAATGGTGCCTCTGTGTGGCACATGTACTTTGCAGTATTTATGACCATCACTGTATATACAACCCAAATATTAATTTTTCCTCTTGAAGCACAGTTTACCTCTTTTCCTTTAAAACATGGTTTCCGGGTGATGATATCAGTCAGGGATGTCACTGAGAAATCCATCAGTAATTGGCCAGCTGACATGTATTGTGGTTGGTCACCAGAATGATGCCAATCTGAGAAATCTGTGGTGATTGGCCAGGGCATAGTGGTGAGATCACATATGGTGATATCACATGAAGGCATTCTGGTGTCCCATGGCAGTTATACAAACTTGGCAACAGCCCAGGCTTCAGTGAAGATAGAGATAGCAGTTCAGTCACAGCCACACTATGAGGCTGGCCCAGGTCCTCAGGGAGACATTCTCATTTGGTATGTGGGAGTGGGACACTGGCTATAAGAATACCATGGATTCTCTCCCAGCTGGGTCCCACACCCTTGGGGTCATATGTGACTTCAGTAGAGGAAGTCCTGAGTGAGTCCACGTCCTGAGGGAACATTGGGCACACTACTACTCTGAAGCCCTCCAACCTGGCTCAGCACACGGCACATGTGTGCTTTGAACATCCAGCCAACACAGATGTGCACAATGTGTGGAATATCTGGAGACATCAGGCAGAGAGGGAATTTTACAAAGCAAGTACGTACTGGGAAAAGGAATCACTACGCCTCTATATGCAATGTTAATCCTTGGAACATTGACCCTCAGTCCATGGACTGTCTGAAACAACTCAACAGTGGACAAAATAATTCCCCAGAAACATGGCTAACCCAGAGTGCACAGACCATCAATTTTCAAACACAGCCTAACAAAGAGACCTTCAGACCTCAGGACACAGCACCTCCCAGGAACCCAAAGACTGAGAGGTTTCTGATTCCATTTGACACTGGGCAGATGAGTCACACAGACACTGGGTGGACAAGGAGCCTCCATACCTCAAGCTGGCCAGCCCAGTGCAGCACAAGGCAAGGGATCCCAGAGAACAGTCTTGCCAAGTGCCAAGAAACCATAGGTCATGCATCCCAGCTGGTATCGGTAAAATGATTCAACTCAACAGAAGCATTACCATGGGTATTTTTATCCAGTGGACAAATACCCAGCTCTCCACTAGGCCAAGTAGGGACCTGACACCAGATTCACCGTGTGCCTATGGACCAGAAGACCAACAATTCAGATGTCTGCTAGGTCAAGGAGGCACCTTGAAAAGCCATCTCACCATGTTCACATGGACATGGAGACTAACAAGTCTGTTCTCTATTACACCAATCAGGCACCAGGACAGCAGATTCACCTTGTGCTCTTGGACCTGGAGACTGACAAGTGAGCTGTTTTGTAAGTTAAGCAGGCACCTGGACAGTAGGCTCACCAATGTCCCCTGGATATTAAGCCCAAGAAAGGATCTCTGTGCTAGGCCAAGCAGATAACTGGACTTGAGCCTCACCATGTGCCCTTAGACATGGAATCCAACAATTCAGCTCTTCGCTTGGCCAAGCAGGCACCATGACAGTGAGCTTACCATGTGCCCTTTGACCTGGAGACCAACAACTGAGCTGTCTCGTAGGTTAAGCGGGCATGTTGACAGTGGGCTAATCATGTGCCCTTGGGCCTGGAGACCAACAATACAGCTCTGTGATAAGCCAAGCAGGCAACTTCAGAAGTGGCTCAGCATGGGCCCATGGACCTGAAAACCATAAAATTAGGTCCCTACTAGGCCAAACAGGCACGTGGACAGCTGGTTCACCATGTGCCCTTGGACCTGGAGACCAATAAGGGAGATCTTGACTAAGCCAAGCAGACATCTAGACATGTGGCTTACCATGTGCCCTAGGGCCTTGAGACCAACAACTCAGTTCTTTGCCTGGCCAAGAGGGTACCTTGACAAAGGACTCACCATGTGCCCTTGGACCTGGAGACCAAAACCTGAGCTGTCTGGTGGGTTAAGCAGGCACCTGGATAGTAGGCTAAACCTGTGCCCTTGGACATTGAGGCCAAGAAAGGAGATCTGAGACAGGACAAGCTGACACCTAGACAGGAGACTCACCATGTGCACCTTTACCTGGAGATCTGCAACTCAGCTCTTTGCTTGGCCAAGTGGCCACCTTGGCAACAGGCTTCCCATGTGTCCTTGGACCTGGAGAATGACAACTGCGTTGTGTAATGGGCTATACTGGCATGTTGACAGTCAGTTTACTGGGTGCCCTTGGACCTGGGGACCAACAATGCCCCTCTGTGACAAGCCAAGGAGATAGCGTCACAGCTGGCTCAACATGGGCCCATGGACATGGAAGCCACAATACCAAGTCTGTACTAGGCCAAGCAGACAACCAGACAGGAGGCTCAACATGTGCTCCTATGCCTCAAGAAAAACAACTCTCTTTGTAGCTTGGCCAAGGTCACACGTTGAGGGCAGGCTCACTGTGTGCCCTTGGACCTCGAGACCAGAAACTGAACTGTCTGCTAGGTTAAACAGTATCCTTGTCAGTGGGATAAGGATGTTACTCTTGGACCTGTAGACCACCAATACACCTCTGTGACAAACCAAGCAGGAAATTTCACGTTGACTCAACATGTGCCCATGGACCTGGAAACCAAAAAATGACATCTCTGCTAGGCCAAGCAGGCACCTGGACAGCTGGCTCTCCACGTGACCTTGGGCCTCGGGACCAACAACATAGCTCTCTTATTGGGTCAAGCAGCCACTTGGATAGCAGGCTTACCATGAGACTTTGTACATGGCGAAGAGTAAAGGAACCCTCAGCTAGGCCAAGCACATACCTTGAGAGTGGGATCACCATGCACCCTTGGACCTGAAACTAGCAACACAGCACTTTCATAGGCCAAGAGGTCACCTGGATAGCAGGCTCACCATGTGTTCTTTAATGACAATAAGAAACACACAGTTCTGCCCCAGGCCAAGCAGACAAATAGTGGGATCACCATGTGCCCTTCGACCATGAGAACAAAAATTGAGCTATCTGATAGGCCAAGCAGACACCTGGGCAGCAGGATAACCATGTGACCTTGAACCTGGAGACAAAAACACCTGTCTGATATGCCACATAGGCACCTGGTAAGCAAGTGCACCATGGGCTCTTGGACCTCAAAACCTACAACTCAGCTCTGTGCTCAAGCAATTAAGAATGTTGATAACAGGCTATCCATGGGCACTTGGTCCAGTACACCAAAAAATAAGCTGTGTGCTAAACCAAGCAGTCATGATGAATGTGGCTTCACCATATGCACTTGGATCTGGAGACCAATAATTGAGCTGTCTGATAGGCCTACCAGGCACCTGGACAGCAATTTCACTGTGTGCCCACGGACCTGGAGACTAAGAATTCAGCTCTGCATTAGGCCAAGAAGGCCACTAGACAGCAAGTTCAGCATGTTTCCTTGGAAACAGATCCTTCCATCTCCCCGGAGTACAGCACACACAAACACTCAGCTTTCTAGCTCTCATCAGATTATGCGACCTCCAAACTTGTTCATCATTGAACCAATTTTTCCAATGCAGCCATGGAGACCTGTGAGCATCCAAACTATGAGTCTTCTATCCCAGGACAGCACAGGACTAAGAAGCCACTGGGACACCAACTTGCCCCAAAAATCTATGGTAGCATGCTTTTCACCTTTGCAGAAAAGTCAGTATTCAAGTCTCTTCTTACTTTTGATCTTCTTCAGCCTGAGTTCCTTTTGTCCTGCTATCTGTATAATATTCATTTTGGGGGGAGTTCTCCCCCTGAGAAGAAAACTACACCATGCCCTAGGAGAAGAAACAGTCCAGTGGTTTGTAGGACTTTTATTTAAACTTATGGAATGAAATGAAGAGGGACAATTGGAGGAAATTATGGAGGAGACCCATACCATGAACACTGTCGAGGCATTGGCTGAGATCCTCCAGCTGAAGGAGAAGTGTTACACCCCCAAAGGAGAGTTGGAGGCCTTAAAACAAGAAGCCAAACAGTGCACTGAGAAGCAGGCTCAGCTCCATGAGGTGGAGAGTTTCTTCTTTCAAATTAATGTCTTCCTGGACATTTCTGCCTTACATGCAGTGCCCAAGTGTTAATGATTGTGCACCCACCCACTATGCCACTATGGCATAGAAGGGGAGATGGGAAATACGTGTTCATATCCCCAATTGATGGTATGGTATGAATTTGGAAAACAGGCAAATAATGCATTTAAAATTAAAAAAATAAATATAAACAAAAATTATTATTTCTAAATAACTGATTTACAAAAAGCAACCCCTGGGTGATTGCAAATGGCAGCCTGTCTTAAGAGTTACTACTATCCCTTACTATCTATCACATTCTCCTGAGTTTGGGGTCCCCATGGCTCTGAGAATATGTTGGTTAACCATTCAGAGTTGGCAGTGAGCATAACCTGCCTGTCCTAATCAACTTGTTCAGACATACTAATTTCTAGAACCAAAGCGGAGGACCAAAGTTCAGTAGCATTCTCTTTGGAAGGAATAGAAAATCCATGTGTCTGTTCACAGGTATTTATGCATAAAGCATTGGCAGAGACCAATTTTTCAGATTTTTGCTAAATTTAAGCTTGGCCTCTGATGTTATGGCTTCAGACTGTGGCCAGGAAAAGAGCTGTTGATCCAGGATAAATTCATCTGTGATGCAGTCCTTGGAAGAACAAATGTGACAAGACCATGCAAGAAGGTAGAGTGATTCCAGAGGCAGGGTATGATTCCCTGTGTCTGGGTGAGTAGATTTGGTGTCAGAACAGGAGGCAGAATGGTATGAGTGGCCAGGCTGTGGGCTACATTCTGACTAAAAAAGTGCTGTGGGCTACATTCTGACTAAAAAAGTGCTGTGGGCTACATTCTGACTAAAAAAGTACTGCAGGAATTGAGGAGAAATGAGGGATTCACATTGGGTGCTTTAGGTGCATGGGTGTCTGCACAGAGTAAGGCTCAGTGGGAGAGAGGTGGGAAGAGATGCACCTTGGAGACTGTAGGATCTGCTTGTGTAAGAAGAATGGGGCCACTTCCAGGACTCAATACTGACCTTCTTATAAATTGGACACTGGGGGTCAGAACGGAGTTGGAAGGTGAGATTCCTGGATGGCCCCTCCTGGGTTATGGTCCATCTTAGCTTCAGGGATGTGGACTGGGAGTGTAGGTGTGGTGCAAATGCCAGTGATCTGGTGTCTACATTTGTCTCCAACTGAGATTGTAGGAGAAGTGCCTAGAGCTGTGTCTCCTGGGCTGAGCTCAGTAATGACAGTGTGCTCATAGCACCTGGGCATACACGGATGGGAACCATGAGGAAGTTTCCTCTGGGAGTCGAAATGAACTTTAAGGGAACCTACAAAGTGGGAGACTTGCAACCATAAGATGGATGGTGTCTGAGTTTATTTGAGGGTGCTGCTTCCAGGAGCAAATGTGGAGGCTGGTAGAGTCCAGGTCACTTAAGTGTAAGGGGGGCATGGGTTGCTTCTATGTTCCTAGCACTCGGGAACTCCTGTGATTAGCTGCTCTGACCATGCTCACTGTACCAATGGTTCCACAAACGTCAAGCCCCTGCACTGACTGGCACCCCAGAGTTTCTCACCCCTTCAGTCCCCATTCCTTCATATGGAAAATTAGGGCAAGTTATGTAGGATGTGATTGTGTGAGCAGGAGCCAGGAGAAGGCACGTTTGGGGAGGGGATCTACGAGGGCAGGGACAGATGCAGTCTAGAGACAGAAGGGAAGAAGGTAAGGTAGACAAAGGTCCTTGCCCCAGCATTTTCTCCCCAAAAAATATATCAGATTTGGGAAGGTTGTGTGTTAGACGACTCTCCCATATCCAGCCTTTGCTGCCCACTTAGGTTATAGGGCATCACAGGACAGCATCTGCCAAGTCACAGACCAGCACCAGACCCATCCTGCCTCCTTCACTGTTACTTGACACCCACAACATAGGGTTCTGAGGATTCTAGGTGACATTTGGAACTCCCATGACCTGGGGTGGGATTGCTTTACTTAGGGGTGTGCTGACAGGTAGGGCACTACTACAGATAGGAAGGGAGGTAGAGACATAGATTTATAGATTCCCAGAAACTGTAGGTACTTCAGAAGAGTTCTCAAAAAATTAAACTTAGAGCTACCATATGACGCGGCAATTGCACTACTGGGTATTTACCCTAAAGATACAGATGTACTGAAAATAAGGGTCATATGTACCCCAGTGTTCACAGCAGTAATGGCCACAATATCCAAACTGTGCAAAGGGTCAAGGTGCCCTTCAATAGACGAATGGATAAGAAGATGTGGTCCATATATACAATGGAATATTACTGACCCATCAGAAAGGAAGAATACCCCACTTTTGAATCAACATGGAAGGGACTGGAGGAAATGAGGCTGATTATAAGGTGTCAAGCAGAGAAAGTCAATTATCATATGGTTTCACATAGTTGGGGAAAACAAGGAATAACATGGAGCACATTAGGAGAAGAAAGGGAAAAGGAAAGGTGGGGGAATTGGAGGGAGAGATGAACCACAAGAGAATGTAAACTTGAAGAAACAGATGGTTTTAGAGGAAAAGGGGTTGGGGAGATTGATGAGACTAGTGTTGGTGATTAAGGAGGGCATGTACTGAATGGACGTATATATAACATATATAAGTTGTTATACTTAAACCATGAGTCCACGAACTCTGCTTCAAAATCTAATGATGTACTGTATGGTAACTAACATTACATAATCAAAAAAATTAAAAAAATAATCACATACTGAGTCACAAATCAGTTCTCAAGTAACACAAAAATTCTGAGATTTTCCCCTGCATTTTTCAGAGAGTAATGCTTAGAAACTGGAACCCAATCAGAAGAGGAATTTTGGAAGGAATTAACACATTTGGAGATCAAGAGCATCCTGTCAGGAAATGATTGCATCATTGAGGAAACTAAAGAGCTTAAACAATTCATTGCAAGTATTGAAAATGAAAACACATTGGTTCAGAACCTATGGGATCCTGAGAAGTTGGTCTTTAGAGGGAATTACATAGCCATCCAAAAAATTAGGAAAATCCCAAGTGGATAAGCTAACTTTACACCTGGAAAAAGAACAACAAATCCAGCTGAATCCAAGCAGGAGAAGAAAAAGATCAGAGCAGAAATCAATGAAATAGAAAATAGTATAGTAGCAGAGCCCACCAACAAAACTGGAAGCTGGTCCTCAGAATGAATTAATCAGATCGATAAACCTCTGGCCAGAGGTGGCCAAAAGAAAAGATAAAGTACCTAAGTTAATAAAATCAGGAAGGAAAGGGGAGAGATCATGACTAATGCAAAAGAAACAGGGAATTGTTAGGACACATTATCTGCAACTATATACCAAAAAATAGGTTATCTGGAAGAAATAGATGCATTCCTGGAAACTTGTAATCTACCAAGTCTGAAACAGGAAGAAATAAACAATCTGAACAGAACAATACCCAGCAAGGACACTGAATCAGGAATCAAAAACCTCCCCCAAAACCAAGAGTCAAGGGCCAGATACCTTTTCAGTGGGATTCTATCAAACATTTTAAGAATAAATAATGCCTATTCTACTGAAGCTGTTTCCAAAGAATAGAAGTGGAAGGAAAGCTTCCAAAACATTTTCTGAGGCTGAGCATTACCTTGACCCACAAACAGACAAAGACCCCATGTAAAAGGAGAATTACAGATGAATAACCTTAGTAAGCACTAATAACAAATTATTCAACAAGATACAAGCCAATAGGATTCCATGGTACATTAAAAGGGTTATTCACCACCACCCGGTAAGGGAGTTTCAAAATCCACAAATCAATTGATGTGATTGGTTATACAAACAAAAGAAGGACAAGGACCATATCAACCTCTTATTTGATGCAGAAAAAGCAAAGCATTTGGCAAAATACAACTCTTTCTCATGATTAAAACTCCTCAAGATACAGGGATAGAGGGAACATATCTCATATTATAAAAGCCACCTATGAAGAGCCCATAGCAAATATCGTTCTCAATGGGGAAAAACTGACAGCTCTTCCCTTCAGGTCAGGAATATGACAGAGATGCCACTCTCACGACCTTTGTTGAACACAACATTAGAAGCCCCAGCCTCAGCATTTGGACAACAATAGCAAGTAAAAGGGATTCAAGTTTTCATAGAAGAAGTCAAATCATCTCTCTTTGCATATGACAATATGCTTTATGTGGAAAAGCCAAAAGACTTCACTCCTAAATAACTTGAACTCATACAGCAATTCAGAAACATGTAGGATTCCAAAATGAAAACACAGTAATCTCTTGCTTTCCTATACACTAACAAAGTGAATGGAGAAAGAGAAATGAAGGTGTCAATTCCACCAAACACAGCACCCAAATCCGTAAGATGCCTAGGAATAAACCCAACCAAAGAGGTAAGTAATTTTAACTGTATAAACTACAGAACACTAAGGAAGGACATTGAGGAAGATGCAAAGAGATGGAAAAACATTCAGTGCTCCTGGATTGGAAGAATCATCATTGTAAAAATTCAAATGTTGTCCAGAGCACTCTACACATTCAACGCAATCCTTATACCCATACCATCAAAACATTTCACCCTTAAAACAAAAAATCATACAATTTCCATGTAGCCAGAAATGATCCTGAATAGCCAGAGGACTGTTGAACAAGAAAACCAAAGCTGGGCACATCACAATGCCTGACTTCACGCGAGTTTGCAAAGCTGTGATCATCAAGGCAGCAGAGTAGTGACACGAAAACATACCCATCACTCAATAGAAAAAAAGAGAGACCACAGAAATGAATCCTCATGCCTATGGTCAACTAATCTTTGACAAAGAAGGAAGGAGTACTCAGTGGAAAAAGACTGTGTCTTCAATAAGTGGTGATGGGAAAATTGGACTGTCACACACAGAAGGATGACACTGGACCTTCTCTTACACTATATGCAAACATATATTCAAAATGGATGAAATACCTCAATGTGATACAGGAATCCCTCAAAATCCTAGAGGAGAACCAGGTTTCAATCTCTTCAACTTCATCCACAGCAACTTCTTGCAACACACGTCTCTAAGGACAAGGGAAACAAAAGCAAAAATGAACTACTGTTTTTAAAGATAAAAAGCTTCTGCACAGGGGAGGAGTCAAGATGGCGGAGAAGTAGCAGCCTGAGACTACATCAGGTAGGAGGAGATCAGCTCGATAGCTTATCTAAACATTGCAAACACCTACAAATCCAATGGGAGAGCAAAGAGAAGAAGAACAGAAACTCTAGAAACAGAAAATCAACCATTTTCTGAAAGGTAGGACTGGCGGAGAAGTGAATCTAAAACGACGGAAGATAGACCGCGGGGGGAGGGGCCGGCTCCCGGCAAGCGGTGGAGCAACGGAGCACAAAATCAGGACTTTTAAAAGTCTGTTCCACTGAGGGACATTGCTCCAGAGGCTAAACCAGGGTGAAGCCCACGTGGGGTCAGTGTGGCCCCAGGCCCCGCAGGGTCACAGAAGGATCGGGGGTGTTGGAGTGTCGGAGAGCTCGCAGCTATTAGAACGGAGAAGCCGGCTGCAGAGACAGAGCCGAGGACTGAACTCTCAGCTCGGGGTTACCTTGACCTGGTCGCGGGCTGGGTGAGCTCGGAGCGCGGCTAGAGGCTGGGGATACGGGAGTGATTGGGTGCTGTCCTCTGGGGGCGCACTGAGGAGTGGGGCCCCAGGCTCTCGGCTCCTCCGGGCCGGAGACTGGGAGGCCGCCATTTTCATTCCTGTCCTCCGGAACTCTACGGAAAGCGTTCAGGGAACAGAAGCTCCCAAAAGCGAACCCGAGCCGATTACTTAGTCCGGCCGCCGGTAAGGGCGGTGCAATCCCGCCTCGGGCAAAGACACTTGAGAGTCACTACAACAGGCCCCTCCCCCAGAAGATCAACAAAATATCCAGCCAGGACGAAGTTCATCTATCAAGGAAAGTACGTACAATTCCTAAGACAGAAGCGCAATTCCAGAGGAGGAGAAAGAAAAGCACGAACTCATGGCTTTCTCCCCATGATTCTTTCGTCTTGCGGCTACTTCAATTTTTTTTTCTTTTTTCAATTTTTTTTTTCTTTTTTCTTTTTTCTTCTTCTGCTAAATTTTTTAAAACTTTTACCCTTTTCTTTTTTAACGTTTTTTGACTAGTTCATCTAAATATATATATATATATTTTTTTCTTTCTTTTTTATATTTTCTATTTGTTTTATTTTTCAAATTTTTTCTTTTTTTTCATTTTTTTTCTTTTTTTTTCAGAACCTGTTTTTATCCCCTTTCTCCCCCTCACAATTAAGGGTCTCTTCTGATTTGGTTACAGCGTATTTTTCTGGGGTCTTTGCCACCCTTTTAGTAGTTTATTTGCTCCTTCATATCCTCTTATCTGGACAAAATGACAAGGCGGAAAAAATCACCACAAACAAAAGAACAAGAGACAGTACCGAAGGCTAGGGACCTAATCAACACAGACATTGGTAATATGTCAGATCAAGAGTTCAGAATGACGATTCTGAACATCCTAGCCAGGCTCGAAAAAGGCATGGAAGATATTAGAGAAACACTCTCTGGAGATATTAAAGCCCTTTCTGGAGAAATTAAAGAACTAAAATCTAACCAAGTTGAAATCAAAAAAGCTATTAATGAGGTGCAATCAAAAATGGAGGCTCTCACTGCTAGAATAAATGAGGCAGAAGAAAGAATTAGTAATATAGAAGACCAAATGACAGAGAATAAGGAAGCCGAGCAAAAGAAGGACAAACAGCAACTGGACCATGAGGGGAGAATTCGAGAGATAAGTGACACCATAAGATGAAACAACATTAGAATAATTGGGATTCCAGAAGAAGAAGAAACAGAGGGGAGCAGAAGGTCTATTGGAGAGAATCATTGGAGAGAATTTCCCTAATATGGCAAAGGGAACAAGAATTAAAACCCAGGAGATGCAGAGAACCCCCCTCAAAGCCAACAAGAATAGGTCCACACCCCGTCACCTAATAGTAAAATTTACAAGTCTTAGTGACAAAGAGAAAATCCTGAAAGCAGCCCGAGAAAAGAAGTCTGTAACATACAATGGTAAAAATATTAGATTGGCGGCAGACTTATCCACAGAGACCTGGCAGTCCAGAAAGAGCTGGCATGATATATTCAGAGCACTCAACGAGAAAAACATGCAGCCAAGTATACTCTATCCAGCTAGGCTATCATTGAAAATAGAAGGAGAGATAAAAAGCTTCCAGGACAAACAAAAACTGAAAGAATTTGCAAACACCAAACCAGCTCTACAGGAAATATTGAAAGGGGTCCTCTAAGCAAAGAGAGAGCCTAAAAGTAGTAGATCAGAAAGGTACAAAGACAATATACAGTAACAGTCACCTTACAGGCTAATGATGGCACTAAATTCATATCTCTCAATAGTTACCCTGAATGTTAATGGGCTAAATGCCCCAATCAAAAGACACAGGGTATCAGAATGGATAAAAAAAAAAAAAAACAAAACCCATCTATATGTTGCCTACAAGAAACTCATTTTAGACGCGAAGACACCCCAGATTTAAAGTGAGGGGGTGGAAAACAATTTACCATGCTAATGGGCATCAGAAGAGAGCTGGGGTGGCAATCCTTATATCAGATCAATTAGATTTCAAGCCAAAGACTATAATAAGAGATGAGGAAGGACACTATATCCTACTCAAAGGGTCTGTCCAACAAGAAGATCTAACAATTTTAAATATCTATGTCCCTAACGTGGGAGCAGCCAACTATATCAACCAATTAATAACAAAATCAAAGAAACACATCAATAATAATACAATAATAGTAGGGGACTTGAACACTCCCCTCACTGAAATGGACAGAAAATCTAAGCCAAAGATCAACAAGGAAATAAAGGCGTTAAATGACACACTGGACCAGATGGACATCACAGATATATTCAGAACATTTCATCCCAAAGCAACAGAATACACATTCTTCTCTAGTGCACATGGAACCTTCTCCAGAATAGATCACATCCTGGGTCACAAATCAGGTCTCAACCGGTATCAAAAGATTAGGATCATTCCCTGCATATTTTCAGACCACAATGCTCTGAAGCTAGAACTCAATCACAAGAGGAAAGCTGGAAAGAACCCAAATACATGGAGACTAAACAGCATCCTTCTAAAGAATGAATGGGTTAACCAGGAAATTAAAGAAGAATTGAAAAAATTCATGGAAACAAATGATAAGGAAAACACAACAGTTCAAAATCTGTGGGACACAGCAAAGGCAGTCCTGAGAGGAAAATATATAGCGCTACAAGATTTTCTCAAGAAACAAGAAAGGTCTCAAGTACACAACCTAACCCTACACCTAAAGGAGCTGGAGAAAGAACAAGAAAGAAACCCTAAACACAGCAGGAGAACAGAAATCATAAAGATCAGAGCAGAAATCAATGAAAAAGAAACCAAAAAAACAATAGAAAAAATCAATGAAACTAGGAGCTGGTTCTTTGAAAGAATCAATAAGATTGATAAACCCCTGGCCAGACTCATCAAAAAGAAAAGAGAAAGGACCCAAATAAATAAAATCATGAATGAAAGAGGAGAGATCACAACTAACACCAAAGAAATACAGACAATTATAAGAACATACTATGAGCAACTCTACGCCAACAAATTGGACAATCTGGAAGAAATGGATGCATTCCTAGAGACATATAAACTACCACAACTGAACCAGGAAGAAATAGAAAACCTGAACAGGCCCATAACCAGTAAGGAGATTGAAACAGTCATCAAAAATCTCCAAACAAACAAAAGCCCAGGGCCAGACGGCTTCCCAGGGGAATTCTACCAAACATTTAAAGAAGAACTCATTCCTATTCTCCTTAAACTGTTCCAAAAAATAGAAATGGAAGGAAAACTTCCAAACTCATTCTATGAGGCCAGCATCACCTTGATCCCAAAACCAGACAAGGATCCCACCAAAAAAGAGAACTACAGACCAATATCCTTGATGAACATAGACGCAAAAATTCTCGCCAAAATACTAGCCAATAGGATTCAACAGTACATTAAAAGGATTATTCACCACGATCAAGTGGGATTTATTCCAGGGCTGCAGGGTTGGTTCAACATCCGCAAATCACTCAATGTGATAGAACACATTAATAAAAGAAAGAACAAGAACCATATGATACTCTCAATAGATGCTGAAAAAGCATTTGACAAAGTACAGCATCCCTTCCTGATCAAAACTCTTCAAAGTGTGGGGATAGAGGGCACATACGTCAATATTATCAAAGCCATCTATGAAAAACCCACCGCAAATATCATTCTCAATGGAGAAAAACTGAAAGCTTTTCCGTTAAGGTCAGGAACACGGCAGGGATGTCCATTATCACCACTGCTATTCAACATAGTACTAGAAGTCCTAGCCTCAGCAATCAGACAACAAAAAGAAATTAAAGGCATCCAAATTGGTAAAGAAGAAGTCAAATTATCACTCTTCGCAGATGATATGATACTATATGTGAAAAACCCAAAAGACTTCACTCCAAAACTACTAGAACTTGTACAGGAATTCAGTAAAGTGTCAGGATATAAAATCGATGCACAGAAATCAGTTGCATTTCTGTACACCAACAACAAGACTGAAGAAAGAGAAATTAAGGAGTCAATCCCATTCACAATTGTACCCAAAACTATAAGATACCTAGGAATAAACCTAACCAAAGAGACTAAGAATCTATACACAGAAAATTATAAAGTACTCATGAAAGAAATTGAGGAAGACACAAAAAAATGGAAAAATGTTCCATGCTCCTGGATTGGAAGAATAAATATTGTGAAAATGTCCATGCTACCTAAAGCAATCTACACATTTAATGCAATCCCTATCAATATCCCATCCATTTTTTTCAAAGAAATGGAACAAAGAATCCTAAAATTTATATGGAACCAGAAAAGACCTCAAATAGCCAAAGGAATATTGAAAAAGAAAGCCAAAGTGTGTGGCATCACAATTCCGGACTTCAAGCTCTATTACAAAGCTGTCATCATCAAGACAGCATGGTACTGGCACAAAAACAGACACATAGATCAGTGGAACAGAATAGAGAGCCCAGAAATCGACCCTCAACTCTATGGTCAACTCATCTTCGACAAAGCAGGAAAGAATGTCCAATGGAAAAAAGACAGCCTCGTCAATAAATGGTGCTGGGAAAATTGGACAGCCACATGCAGAAAAATGAAATTGGACCATTTCCTTACACCACACACGAAAATAGACTCCAAATGGATGAAGGACCTCAATGTGAGAAAGGAATCCATCAAAATCCTTGAGGAGAATGCAGGCAGCAACCTCTTCGACCTCAGCCGCTTCCTAGGAACAACGGCAAAGGCAAGGAAAGCAAGGGCAAAATGAACTATTGGGATTTCATCAAGATCAAAGCTTTTGCACAGCAAAGGAAACAGTTAACAAAACCAAAAGACAACTGACAGAATGGGAGAAGATATTTGCAAATGACATATCAGATAAAGGGCTAGTATCCAAAATCTATAAGGAACTTAGCAAACTCACCACCCAAAGAACAAACAATCCAATCAAGAAATGGGCAGAGGACATGAACAGACATTTCTGCAAAGAAGACATCCACATGGCCAACAGACACATGAAAAAGTGCTCCACGTCACTCGGCATCAGGGAAATCCAAATCAAAACCACAATGAGATATCACCTCACACCAGTCAGAATGGCTAAAATGAACAAGTCAGGAAATGACAGATGCTGGCGAGGATGTGGAGAAAGGGGAACCCTCCTCCACTGTTGGTGGGAATGCAAGCTGGTGCAACCACTCTGGAAAACAGCATGGAGGTTCCTCAAAATGTAGAAAATAGAACTACCTTATGACCCAGCAATTGCACTACTGGGTATTTACCCTAAAGATACAAACATAGTGATCCGAAGGGGCACGTGTACCCGAATGTTTATAGCAGCAATGTCTACAATAGCCAGACTATGGAAAGAACCTAGATGTCCATCAACAGATGAATGGATAAAGAAGATGTGGTATATATACACAATGGAATACTATGCAGTCATCAAAAGAAATGAAATCTTGCCATTTGCGACGACATGGATGGAACTAGAGCGTATCATTCTTAGTGAAATAAGTCAATCGGAGAAAGACACCTATCATATGATCTCCCTGATATGAGGACATGGAGAAGCAACATGGGGCGGTAGGAGGATAGGAGAAGAATAAATGAAACAAGATGGGATTCGGAGGGAGACAAACCATAAATGACTCTTAATCTCACAAAACAAACTGGGGTTTGCTGGGGGGAGGTGGGATTGGAGAGGGGGAGGGGGGTATGGACATTGGGGAGGGTAAGTGCTATCATGAGTGCTGTGAAGTGTGTAAACCTGGCGATTCACAGACCTGTACCCCTGGGGATAAAAATACATTATATGTTTATTAAAAAAAAAATTTGGAAGGGGAGGCGAACCATAAGAGACTATGGACTCTGAAAAACAACCTGAGGGTTTTGAAGGGTCGGGGGTGGGAGGTTGGGGGAACAGGTGGTGGGTAATCGGGAGGGCACGTTTTGCATGGAGCACTGGGTGTTGTGCAAAAAGAATGAATACTGTTATGCTGAAAAAATAAATAAAATGGAAATTAAAAAAAAGCTTCTGCACAGTAAAGGGACCAATCAAAAGAACTTCTGATTGGGAGAGAATATTTGCAAATGACATATCCAATAAGGGATTAATATCCAAAATATAGAAAGAACTTATACAAGAGAGGCATAATATTCAAATACCTGAGTAAATATATCTATTTACCTTCCAAATTAATCTTTAACTAAACTATTCCATCAACTACACAAAGTATCAGACTCATTTCTAAACTTTATTGTAGGAACATACTGAGCAATTGATATTTCACCTTATTCATGTTGATGGACCTTTTCAAGTGAATACACACAGAAAACACTAGGTGTTCTCCTTCATCTACAAAGATGTCCTGAAATCACGATTGCTGTTACGTTTTTATGGAGTTATCTAAAAAGTCAAGGGCAGGAATGAAGGAAAAGTATACACACTGGTTTGAAAAATATTCAAAGTCTATTCAGAAAAATGACTTCATTCATAGGATGGTGGAAGGACCAATGTCAGCTCTCCAAACCAGAATGTTTGTAAGTATGCAAGATAATAAACAGTATGTGTCTTATGGCATTTTCATTTTTATTTATCATTTAAGGTTGAGATATTTCTCCAAATGCTTAAGATGATTTTAATTAGAATTAATAAAACACTATTTTAATAAAGTATTAGAATTTACATTTGATACATTCAAGCATTTAAATAACAAAAATCCAAAGGAAAATCTTGTCAAAGTCGATTTAAGATAAATCTGTTACCTATTTTATACTTTCACATAGATACATAATTAAATGTTAAAAAGTAAATAAATTACTTACATACTCATGTGTTAAAAAAAACATAAACCTTAATTTCAAACAAAACATGATATAATTCTTGAAAGAATTGGTGTTGTACCTTCCAATCATTTATGAATTTGTAGTAAATGTGCTGGAAGTGATATTTTAATCAATGCGTGATATCTACAAGCATCAATGTACTTCTTTACTCAATTTATAGTAAATGAAACTAAGGTCTACACTAAATGATAGTATATTCATGTGAATGTGATCACTTTAAAGAAATAATAATTATTTCTGGCAAAATATATAGTAAATAAGGAAAATAAAATGAACTTGCAAATATGAGATTCTGAACTAAGACATTTTCAGAAAAATAATTGAATTTGAAACAGACATATTATCACTGACTGATACAGCTAACAGGAGGTAAATGAAAAGTTCCTATATGTCAAATTAACTACTAAGACTATGATCTTTATTTTAAAAAGTGGGTATTTGTATTTTGTGTCTTTTTCCCCCTTTTATTCTTAATCAAGACCTGTAGTGTTGTAAATCTGCCTCACAAAATACATCCTAAGAGCATTTCTTTAAAAAAAGGGTTAAGCCTCCACCAGTCATTTATAGTGGTGCATTACTCCTTTTTTAAAATTTTATTTAGTTTTATATTGTTTTCAGTGTTCCAGAATTCATTGTTTATGCACCACACTCAGTGCTCCATACAATACTTGCCCTCCATAATACCCACCACCAGGCTCACCCAACCTCCCACTTCCTTCCCCTACAAAACCCTCATACTGTTTTTCAGAGTCCACAGTCTCTCACGGTTCATCTCACCCTCCAATTTCCCCCAACTCCGTTCTCCTTTCCATCTCCCCATGTCCTCCATGTTATTCCTTATACTCCACAAAGAAGCGAGGCCATAAGATAATTGAATCTCTCAGTTTGACTTATTTCACTCAGCATAATCTCCTCCAGTCCCGTCCATGTTGATACAAAACTTGGGTATTCATCCCTTCTGATGGAGGCGTAACACTCCATAGTAAATATGGACCACATCTTCCTTATGCATTCATACATTGAAGGGAATCTTGGTTCTTTCCACAGTTTGGAGACTGTGGCCATCACTGCTATGAACATTGGGGCACAGATGGCCCTTCATTTCACTACATCTCTATCTTTGGGGTAAATACCCAGTAGAGCAATTACAGGGTCATAGGGAAACTCTGTTTTTAATTTCTTAAGGAATCTCCACACTGTTTGCCAAAGAAGCTAACACAACTTGCATTCCCACCAACAGTGTAAGTGGGTTCCCCTTTCTTCACATCCTCTGCAGCACACGTTGTTTGTTTTCTTGTTAATTTGGGCCATTCGAACTGGTGTCAGGTGGTGTCTCAATGTGGTTTTGATTTGAATCTCCCTGATGGCTAGTGTTGATGAATATTTTCTCATGTGTCTGTTAGACATTCGTATGTCTTCATTGGAGAAGTGTATGTTCATGTCTTCTGCCCATTTTCTGACATGATTATCTGTTTTGTGTGTGTTGAGGTTGAGGAGTTCTTTATAGACCCTGGATATCAGCCCTTTGTCTATATTGTTATTTGTGAATATCTTCTCCCATTCAATGGGCTGTCTCTTTGTTTTTTGACTGTTTCCTTTGCTGTGCAGAAGCTTTTGATCTTGATGATGTCCCCAAAATTTATTTCTGCATTTGTTTCCTTTGCTTTGGAGACATATCTTGAAAGAAGTTGCTGTGGCTGATGTCGAAGAGGTTACTGTCTATGTTCTTCTCTAGGATTCTGATGGATTCCTGTCTCACATTGAGGTCTTTTATCCATTTCAAGTTTGTCTTTGTGTATGGTCTAAGAGAATGGTTAAGTTTCATTTTTCTAAACATAGCTGTCCAATTGTCCCAGCACCATTTATTGAAGAAACTATTTTCCACTGTATATTTTTTCCTGCTTTGTCAAAGATTATTTGACCATAGAGTTGAGGGACCATATCTGGCCTCTCTATTCTGTTCCACTGGTCTATGTGTCTTTTTTTATGCCAGTACCATGCTGTCTTGGTGATAACAGCTTTACAGTAAAACTTGCAATCAGGCAATAGGATGCCCCCAGTTTTTTTTTTTTTTCCTTTTTCAACATTTCCTTATCAATTTGGGGGTCTCTTCTGATTCCATACAATTTTTATAATTGTTTGCTCCAGCTCTTTGAAAAATGCCAGTGGAATTTTGTTCAGAATGGCATTGAAATTATAGATTGCTCTAAGCAGTATAGAAATTTAACAATGTTTATTTTTCTGATCCATGTGCGTGGAATGGTCTTCATTGTTTTTGTGTCCACTTCAATTTCTTTCGTGAATGTTCTGTAGTTCCTCGAGTACAGATACTTTGCCTCTTTGGTTAGACTCATTCCCAGGTTATCTTTTGATTCTTGGTGCTATAGTAAATGGAAACAATTCTCTAATTTCCCTTTCTGTATTTTCATTCTTAGTGTGTAAGAGAGCAACTAATTTCTGTATATGGACTTTGTATCCTGCCGCTTTACTGAATTGCTGAATGGGTTCTAGTGGTTTGGGCATGGAGTCTTTTGGGTTTTCCATAAAAAATATCATGTCATCTGCCAAGAGAGAGAGTTTGACTTCTTCATGCCAATTTGAATACCTTTTATTTCTCTTTGTTGTCCGATTAATGTAGCTAGGACTTCTAATACTATATTGAACAAGAGTGGTGAGAGTGGGCATCCTTGTCGTGTTCCGGATCTCAAAGGGAAGGCTGTCAGCTTTTACCCATTGTGGATGATATTTGCTGTGCATTTTTCATAGATAGATTTTATGAAATTGAGAAATGTTCACTCTATCCCTCCAGGTTGAAGTGTTTTAATCAGGAACAATGTTGGATTTTGTCAAATGCTTTTTCTGTGTCAATTGAGAGGACCATGTGGTTCTTCTCTCTTCTCTTATTGATTTGTCCCATCACATTGATTGATTTGGAATGTTGAACCACCATTGCAACGCAGGAATGTATCCCACCTGGTCATGGTGGATAATCTTTTTAATGTGCTGTTGGATCCTATTAGCTAGGATCTTGTTGAGAAGCTTAGCATCCATATTCATCAGGGATATTGATATGAAATTCTCCCTTTTGGTGGGTTATTTTCCTTGTTTGGGGATCAGGGTACTTCTGTCTTCATAAAACCAGTCTGGAAGTTTTCCTTCTGCTTCAATTTTTTAAAACAGCTTCAGGAGAGTAGGTATTATTTCTTCTTTCAAAGTTCGGTAGAATTCTCCACGGAATCATTCAAGTACTGGGCTCTTGTTTCTTGGGAGGTTTTTCATCACTGCTTCAATCTTGTTACTAGATATCATTCTATTCAGGTTTTCAATTTCTTCCTGGTTCAGTTTTGGACGTTTACAGATTTCCAGGAATGCATCCATTTCATCTAGGTTGCTTAACTTATCGGCATATAACATTGATAATAATTTGTAATGATTGCTTCTATTTCCTTGGTGTTAGTAGTGATCTTACCCTTTTGATTCATAATTTTATTAATTTTGGCCTTCTCTCTTTTCTTTTAGATTAGTTTGGCCAATGGTTTATCGATCTTATTGGTTCTTTTCAAAAAACCAGCTTCTAGTTTCATTGATGTGTTCTACTGTATCTCTAGTTTCTATGTCATTGATCTCTGCTCTAATCTTGATTATTTCCCATCTTGTGTGTGGATTTCGCATAATTTGTTGTTGATTCTCTGTTATTAAGGTGTAGAGAGAGCTGGTATATACTGGATTTTTCATTTTTTGGGGGGGAGTCTTGGATGGCTATGTATTTCCCCCTTATAACTGTCTTTGCTGTATCCCATAAGTTTTGGACGGAAGTGTCTTCATTATCATTGTTTTCCATGAATTTCTTAGGGCCTTTTTTGATTTCCTGGTTGATCCAAGCATTCTTAAGCAAGGTGGTCTTTAGGTTCTAGGTGGTTGAATTCCTTCCAAACTTTTTTTGAGACTGAGCTCCAATTTCAAAGCATTGTGATCTGGGAATATGCAGGGAATAATCTCAATCTTTTGGTATAGGTTGAGCCCTGGTTTGTGTCCCAGTATGTGGTCTATTCTGGAGAAGGTTTCTTGTGCACTCGAGAAGAATGTGTATTCTGTTGTGAGGGTGGAATATTCCATATATATCTAAGAGGTCCATCTGGTCCAAAGTGTCATTCAATGCTCTTTTTTTAATATTTTATTTATTTGACAGAGAGAAATCACAAGTAGGCAGAGAGGCAGGAAGAGAGAGAGGAGGAATCAGGCTCCCTGTGGAGCAGAGAGCCCAATGCGGGGCTCGATCCCAGGACCCAGGGATCATGACCTGAGCTGAAGGCAGAGGCTTTAACCCACTGAGCCACCCAGGCACACCAATTCTCTTGTTTCCTTATTGATTTTATGTTTGGATGATCTATTACTGAGAGTGGCATGTTAAGATTCCCTACTACTAATCTATTCCTATAAGTATGACTCTTTATCTTGATTAACACTTGTCTTATGTAGTTGACTGCTCCCATATTGGGGCCATAAATATTTACAATTGTTAGATCTTCTTGGCTGATAGACCATTTAACAATGATTTAGTGTCCTTCTGTATCTCTGACTACAGTCTTTAGTTTAAAATCTAATTTATCTTACATGAGAATCACTATACCAGCCTTATTTTGAGGCCCATTAGCATGAAAAATTCTTCTCCATACCTTCACTTTCAGTCTGGATGTACTCTTAGGTTCAAAATGGGTCTCCTGTAGACAACGTATGGATGGGTCCTGTCATTTTATCCAATCTGCAACCCTTTGAAATTTTTATGGGTGCATTTAGGCCATTCACATTGAGAGTGATTATTGAGAGATACTTTTTTATTGACATCGTGTTACCTGTGGTCTTTGTTTCTATAGATTGTCTCCATAAATTTCTGTTCAATGATATTCTTGGATTTTCCCCCTCTTTTATAGAGCCCCTCTTAATATTTCTTGTAATGCCAGTGTGGTGGTCACATACTTTTATGAACTTTGCCGGTCATGGAAGCTCTTTATCTCTCCATCCATTTTGAATGTCAGTCTTGCTGGATAATATATTCTGGGCTGCGTGTTCTTCTCATTTAGTACCCTGAATACATCTTGCTAGCCCTTTCTGGCTGGCCAGGATTCTGTAGACAGGTCTGACACTATTCTGATGAGCTTTCCTCTGTACGTAAGGAATATCTTCCACCTAGCTGCTTTCAAGAGCTCCTGTCTAAAATTATGATTCACCATTTTCACAATCAGCTGTCTGGAGGTCTTTCTAGATTATATGATCTCTGGGGGAGTCTTTTCTGCCTCTAGTACATGAATGCTGGTTCCATGCTCCAGGTTGGGAAAATTTTCATGGAGAATTTGTTCAACTATATCCCCAGTCTTCTTTATCCCCCCCCCCACCCTCAGGTATTCCAATAATTCTAACATTGGAATGTTTCATGGCGTCATTTATTTCCCTAATTTTGTTTTCATGGCATCTAAGCTGTTTGTTACAGGCTTCCTCCTAATCCTTTTTCTCTATCCATTTGTCCTCTAGATCACTAATTCTATCTTCTGCCTCAATGACCCTAGCTGTTAGAGAATTTGGATTAAATTGAAAATCATTGAGAGAATTGTTAACATCATCCCTGGTGGCTTTCACTTCTGCCCTAATCAATTCCATTTTGTCATCAATGGCTTTCTCCAACTTAGCCATTGCCTGGATAATTATTAGCCTGAATTCTCTTTCCCACATACTGTTTATGTCCATATTCAATAGCTTTGATGGAGAGGGCACAGTCTCTGAATTTTTCCTCTGTTGGGAATTCCTCCTCCTAGTATTTTGGTGAGAATTAGCTGAATAGATGTGTAACTGAATATATCAACCATGGTGCAGGTAATGTGCACTCTGGAACACTTCTGAGCTATAGGGTGTCTCCACCAAAAAGAAAGAAAAATAAAAAGTGAGAGAGAGAGAGAGAGAGAGAGAGAGGAAAAAAAGAAAAAAGAAGAAAAAAAAAAGAGAAGACCCAGCCTGAATAGGCCCTGCAACCACTGCTCTTCATTCTGTCTCTGATATTTTACTTCCTCTGGGATTTTCATGTGCCTGGAATCCTAAAATATGGCCTTCTCTGTCTGCTTACAGAACATAAGAAAGATACATAATTTTTGCAATGTTTTATAAAAATAACATTTTATAACAAAGGAATGTTCCTGAAAGAACAATCATCACGAGAAGCCCCCAAATAAACTACTTTCATTATCTAGGGTAGTGTTCCCTTTCATAAGGACACATTGAATGGCAGAAACCGGGGAAATGTCTGGGTCCATGTGACTACTTAAAATTCTTTCATTTTTCTTCATAGGCCACATTTAAACTATTGTAGTGTGCTTTTTATAAAAAATATTAAAATCACAATTAAATCTTCTCATTTATTAATAACAAATCAGTAGTCGAGTAAATTGTTCTTTAGGCTTTAGCCAGGCTGTGTTTATGTAGTAAAATATGCCTTAAATATGAAGAAAAAAAAAGGGCATTCCTTCTCCAAGAAATAATCGCCCATAATGGATGGTGTCCCTAGTCCATGATTTTCCCTCTGGGGTGTGTGTGTGTGTGTGTGTGTGTGTGTGTGTGTGTGTATAACACTGCCGAGGCAGGGAGAGTTTTTGGCTAGGCTCTTGTTCTACATAATGTCCCCACAGTGGACAGGCACTGTTGCTGCTGTTCCCTTGACCATTCACAGTGACAGCCCCCCAAACCCCTCTTTGAACAACTGATCCATTTGCAATTATTTCACTTTCATCGTTCATGTGAAAATTACATCTGTGCCCTAAATCTCTGTTTCTTTCTGTCTGATTCCTAGAAACTTCACCACTTGAACGCCTTTAGTTCAGGGACGTTCAACTTGTACTGATGGCTTTGGAGGTTCATGACAACTCAGGGAGTGAAAAGGCCCATGATGGAAGGACTCTGGGATCCTGACAGAACACATGAAGGAGCTCAGTCTCCAATCTGAAGATACACTCAGCACTGTCATGTGGGGAAATCTATGATAACATGTTACCATAATTTGGGGAGTTATTTGGTAATTCAGCATAACATAATATACCTACAACATGTTGAAATCAGCAAGTCAACTTAGATAGTTATCAGCCTAGAACTTAGAGAAAATGAACGAAGAAGCACCTGGCTTCCTCAGTCAGTAGGGCATGGGATACTTGATCTCAGGTCACAAGTTTGAGTCCCACATGGAACACAGAGTTGATGTAGGAAACAAAAGAAAACGACAGGAGTTACACATGACCAGATCAATTGGGCTTGAACAATAGAGCTGGCCAGTAGTGGGCTGGATCCTCTCTCCTGTTCCTTCAGCCACTGAGACCTGAGCACTCAGGTGGT
This sequence comes from Meles meles, assembly GCF_922984935.1. Classification (NCBI taxonomy): domain Eukaryota; kingdom Metazoa; phylum Chordata; class Mammalia; order Carnivora; family Mustelidae; genus Meles; species Meles meles. The sequence continues at coordinate 324,065 of NW_025721162.1, read as the reverse complement.
ACCGGTGCTTATCAGGCAACCCGTTTCTCCCTGGATGAGCTCTGGGTCTAGAGGGGCAGAAGAACAAACATGAACTGAAAAACTGAATGAAAGGAGCATTTTCTCCATAAGGAAAGAGCAAGGGACTACAACTGGTTCCTGAGCTCTAACAGGTGAGGGGTCCAACAAGGCCATCTGAGATGATATTGAGATTTCCTGTGGCAGGAAAAGAAGGAGACAGCCCTGCACAAATATGAAGGTATGTAGCCCAACAGAGGGTCCCACGGTGCAGAGGATTGGAAGCAGAACATGATGTTCCCAGAATGGGGGTTAGAAAGGAGGCCATGGTGAGTGGAGGAAGCTGGGGAGCAGAGAGGAAAGGGAGGAGGACCACGGCCTGGGCAAGGTGGACAGTATCAGTACCCTGCTCCTAGTGCCGTGTGACCATATTACCCCACAACAAGACACACAGTCTCACAGGAGACTCTAAGTACAGCAATCAAGCAGTGTACAGCTAGGGCGTTCTGCCAGACCCCCTCAGTTCTTTGGTGCTGTTTCCAACACCAAGGCAGGACCTGCTTCACTGAGAACTTGAGCTCATTTAATGGTGTTGGCGGGAGTCATTCCATCTCAAAAGGCCTGAGTTCTTCTGTCTGTTGTTGGCTCTCACTGCTAGGGCACATCCTCATGTGTGTGTCAGGGATCAACATAGGGGCTTGTACTCCAAGGTGAGGATCTGAGAGAGAACAAGGGTCTAAGGCAGCATGGGGATGGCAATGAGATTTTAGAACTAAATCTCAGATGGAGCTTTTTTGTTATGTGGCCATGTTCTGTGGAATGGGTGGAATCTCTTAAGTACAAACCACATTCCAACAGACAGGGTTACAAAGATGTTTAAACCAGATATGTGTTTTCAGGGAACCACTGGGAGGAGAAGGTGAAGACCCCTGCAGGGTTAGTGCCTGGCACAGAATCACAGACGGTAAGAAAGCTGAAGCAGTCATAAAACCAGCTCTTTTTGAGTGTCCTCAAATTTGGGACCTGGATGCATCCATCAATTCATTGAGGGCTCTGGAAAACGTTGTGTGGAAGGCAGGGGCTAGAGATATGGAGAAGGTTTCAGGGTAAGGGTGAGCACTGATATCATAGACAGGAGATATTCCAGCAAGACCTTCTCTGAGGGTGAGTCCAGGTCATGGAAACACACTGAATGGACCCCTATCCACATGACACCCATTGGAAAGGAGGTAATAGCTCTCAGCACAGGATTTGCAGTCTCTAGTGGTAAGGGTGGATTCTGATCATCAAGGCTAAGGCTCTGTCCCTTTTTTAGGGTTTGCTTTGAAAATTAGAAAGCCTAAATTCTTGGGAAACTATGGCCCACCACTCTGTAGATGGCGCTGTCACCTTCTGGGACTCCAGAATAGGAGCATTAATGAACAGATGTGTGCCCACAGGAATGATTGTGCGTGCGTGCGTGCACACACACACACACACACACACACACACACACACACACACACCATTAGGCACTGTAGGGTGGGATCTAACGAGTAGCAGAGTAAGACAAAGTGAGAAGAGGAGGAAAATGTGCTTGGAGTTATGTCCAACATGTGACACCACTCCTACAATATCATAGGCATTATTCCACATACGCCTATAGACATCTGGAGGAAGTCCATGCTAGAATCATCTTTATTGTACAGATCAGATCCAGACCACCCCTGACAGGGATAATGACTTATCCAGGGATACAAACAGGTAAGAGTGGAGAGTGTATCTGAAGCCAGGTGGGGCCCTGGCTGCACTCAGCCCTTCCTTGGGGGTTGGCGGAGAGAGGTGTCCCTATGTATAGATGTGGCTTTGTATGCAGAAAGGAGATGAGCAGACAGCAGCTCCAAGCACTGGCTGTGCAGGTGATAATCCATGGTGGACTTGGGTAGGTGATCTCAAGAAGTGATGTCACCTCCTTGACCACAGACCCCAACAGAATTTGGAACCCCTCAACCAGGCGCCCACATTCTAGTGTAGTCCAGTACCAGAGTTACATGCCTGGAGACATCTGATGCAAAAAGATATATCTTGCTGTTTGCCTACTTCCTGGGGCTCTGTTTCCAAAAACCCCAGGAAATGGCTTTCTCAAATACTGCAAACATTTGCACAAACTTCGTTCCCAATGCCTCAGGACATTTGGTAGGAGGTTCCATAAAGTGATTCGAGAGCAGGGTTCTGGGTAACAGAACCCTGGATAGTTTGTTTTCTGCCTGAAAACAAATGTAGGGTTAGGATTAGGGTTTCGGGGCCTGGCAGGTCTGATCTGCTGGCTCCTGGGCCAGCTTTTCCAATGGCTGATTGGAAGACAGGACTCATATTGTGTCAGTCTGAGCATTTCTGTCTGGGGTGGTGTACGAAAGTGGGAAGGCATTGAGGGTCATACATTTCCCCCCTAATCCAGGGTATTGTGCAGTTCCATAGGGTACTGTTTCCTTCTGGAGAGCAGGGAGATTCCTGTTGTGTAGCTCTGGAGTCCCCAAACTGGAGGGCTTATGTTCCAAGATTTGGGGACAGAAGTCTGAAAACCCAAGCTAAGTTTATGGTTAGAGTCCAGGGCATGGATCACTGATCTGCAAATGCTGACAGGAGGTACCCAGATTCAGAAGTTAGGGTGAAGGTCAGGCATTCGCATAGTCTAGAATTTGTTACCACTAAGGCCACAGTGTGTTGTATGCTGTATGTTGTATGTTGAGGTGGACTCCTGCGGACATGGAGGTTTCTCCTGCTCTGGGGATTTTGCGCAGTTCCAAAGAGCAAGGTTTCATTCTTGGGGAGAGTTTGAGTCTTACTGTGTGACTCTAGGGTCCTCCATATGGAGGGATTCAAGAATATGGCTCTGGGTATGGCTGTCTGAAAATTCAAGCTAGGGTTAGGGTTAGGACCTAGGGGCATAGCAGGTCCAATCTGCTGACTCTGGTGCCAGCTACATGGGTGGCTGACTGAAGGTCAGGCCTCAATCTGAGGGACCAAATGTATATTACTGTCCAGGGTCGGCTTCTGCAATGAGGTGGTGGGGCTTTGGGCTCGTGCAGCTTTCTCCGAATGTGTATGTGTCGTGCAGCTCCTTTTAATTCTGGAGGGCAGGCAGAGTCCGGTGTTCCCTATCTGGAGGGCTTGTGAACTAGGTCTCTGAGGACAGAATTCTGAGTACCCGATCTAGGGTTAGGGTTTGGGCCTAGGGCAACGCACGCCAAATCTGTGGACACTGAGGCGAGCTCCCTGATATCTCAGGTTAAGGGGAGTATCAGGAGGTTGCTCAGGCTGGAGTTTGTGTCAATGATAACTGCCTTATGTGGGGATGGCCTTTTGGGACCATGGAGTTTTCTCCCGCTCTAGGTCTCTTGTGCAGATCCAAATAGCTTGTTCTATTCTGGGGGATAGGTGGTGTCCTGTTTTATGGCTCAGGGGTCTCCTGCATTGACAGATTTGAGAGCAGGGCTCTGGGTATGGTTGCCTGAAAACTCACACTAGGGTGAGGATTAGGTCTTAGTGGCATGGAAGTTCTTATATCCTGGCTTTGGGGAGAGCTACCCATGGGGCTGTGTTGAAAAAAGGGGTCAGGCTAAGCATCGCAATATGTGTGGCCAGGGCAGTTTGCAAAAGTGGGTGCGGCCTCAGGGTAGCACCGGTTTCGTCCAACTCTGAGAGGTGTTTTGATTTTTTTAAAGATTTTCTTTATTTATTTGACAGACAGAGATCACAAGTAGGCAGAGAGGGAGGCAGGGAGAGAGGAGGAAGCAGGCTTCCTGCTGAGCAGAGAGCCCGATGTGGGGCTTAATCCCAGGACCCTGGGACCATGACCTGAGCCCAAGGCAGAGGCTTTAACCCACTGAGCTACCCAGTCTCCCCCAACTCTGAGAGGTTTACATAGCTCTAAAAACCAAGGTTTTCTTCTGGGGGTTAGGAGGAGTTCTGTTTTGTGACTCAGGGGTCCCTCTTGTGGAGGTATTTGAGAGAAGTGTTCTGGTTATGGATGCCTAAAAACCCAACTTAGGTTTAGGATTAGGGCCTAGGGGCATGTCAGGTCCAGCCTGCTTGCTCTGGTGCTGGCTGTCCTGGCAGTTGATTGGAGGATAGGACTCAGGTTGTGTCAGACTGCACATTAGTGTCCAGGGTGGCATATGAAAGTGGGGTGGTATTGGGGGCCTTGCACATTTGCCCTAATCTAGGGGTTTTGTGCAGCTCCCTAGGGCACGCTTTCCTTCTGGAGTGCAGTGACGGTCCTCTGATGGGCTCCGGAGACCCCAGTGTGGAGGGCTTGTGTTTCTAGTCTCTGGGGACAGAGGTCAGAAAACCCAAGGTAGGTTTATGATGAGGGTCTAGGGAATGGATCACTGATCTCCAGATGCTGAGGCGAGGTCCCTGGATTCTGAAGTTAGGGAGAGTGTCACACATTCGCTCAGACTAGAATTTGTTTCCATTAGGGCCGTCGTATGTGTGGGTGGCCTCCTCAGCCATGGAAGTTACCTCTGCACTGGGGGTTTTGAGCAGCTCCAAATAGTATGGTCCTATTCTGGGGAACAGGTGGAATCCTGTTGTATGGCACAGGGGTCCAATATATGGAGGGATTTGAGAGCAGTTTTCTATGTATGGATGTCAGAAAACCCAAACTAGGGTAAGGATTAGGGACTAGGGGCATATGAGATCTGATCTACTGACTCTAGGCCGGCTAAGTGGGAGGTGACTAGAGGTCGGGGCTCAGGCTGAGGGACAGAATGTGTATTAGTGTCCAGGACGAGGTTCCATAAGTGGGGGTGGCCTCATTCGCCATGCAGCTATCTCCTTATCTCGGGGTTTTGTGCAGCTCCATAAAGCACGGTTTTCTTCTGGATGGCAGGCAGAGCCCTATGGTGTGGCTCTGGAGTCTCTATCTGGACGTCTTCTGGGCCAGGACTCTTGGGACAGAAGTCTAAAAACCAAAGCTAGGGTTAGGGTTCAGGTGTACAGAATGCCTGGCCAATGTGAATATGCAGAGGCAAACTCCCTGGGATGTGAATTTAGGATGAGTGTCAGGCATTCGCTCAGGCTGGAGTTTGTGTCCATTAGTTCTGCCAAATATGGGGATAGCATCACGTGGCCATGGAGGTTACTACAGCCCTAGAGATTTTGCACAGCTCCAATTAGCAAGTTTTATTCTGAGGGATACTAGAATTCCTTTTTATGGCTCTGGCATCCCCCATATGGAGGAATTTGAGGCAAGGCTCTAGGTATGAATTCTTGAAAACCCAACCTTGTGTTAGGATTAGGGCCTAGGCATATGTCATGTCCAATCAGCTGACTCTGGGGTGAGCAACCTAGGGAGCTGAGTTATAAACGTAGATCAGGCTGAGGGTCACAATGTGGGTTTGTGTCCAGTGAGTCCTGTGAAAGTATTAGTGGCCTGGACCATGCAGGTGTACCCTACTTTGATGATTTTACACAGCTCCAAACAGCAATCATTACTTCTGGAGGGCAGGAGAGTTCTGTTTCCTGGCTCAGGGGTCTCCCACATGGAGAGATTTGAAACCAGGACACTGGGGACAGATGTCTGGATACACAAGCTAGGGTTAGAATTAGGGCCTAAGGGCATATCAGGTTTGATCTGCTGTCGCTTGGGAAAGGTTAGTGGGTCCCAGGAGGAGTGACAGAATGTGTATTAGTGTCAAGGGCTGGCTTCTGTCCATGGGGGTGGTTTTGGGGACCATGCATATTTCTCCTCATCTGGGGGTTTTGTGCAGCTCAGTAAGCATGATTTCCTTCTAGAGGCAGGGAGAGTCCTGTGGTGTGGCTCCTAAATAACCAATCTGGAATACATGTGGGCCATATCTCTGGGGAAAGAAGTGTGTAAACACAAGGTAAGGTTTGCCTTAGGGCCTAGGGAATAGCAGGCCCGATCTGTAGATGTTGTGACCAGCTCCACAGGATCTGAAGTGAGGGCGATTGTCAGGTATTCGCTCAGACTAGAATGTGTGATGACTAGAGCCGCCAAATGTGGAGGTGACCTCCTGAGGACATGGAAGTTTCTCCTGCTCTGGTGGGTTTTGCACAGTTCCAAATAACAAGGTTTCTTTCGGGGGACAGGAGGAGTTCTGTTTTGTAGCCCAGGGGTGTCCCATGCAGAGGGATTCAAGAAAAGGGCTCTGGTTATGGATGCCTGAATAGCCAACATAGGGTTAGGATTAGGGCCTTGGGGCATGGAAGGTCTGATCTGCTGGCTCTGAGGCCAGTTATCCTGGTGGCTCATTGGAGGATGGGACTCCAGTTGGTTCTGACTGCACATTAACAAAGTGGGGTGGCATAAGGAGCCATGCAAATTTCCCCTACTCTAGAGGTTTTGTGCAACTCCCTAGGGCACAGTTTCATTCTGAAGGGGTGGTAGAGTCCTGTTGTGTGGCTCTGCAGACCCCAATGTGGAGGGCTTCTGTTCTAAGACTCTGGGGACAGACATCTAAAAACCGAAGCTAGTTTTATGGTTAGGGTCTAGGGCAGGATCACCTATCTCCAGATGCTGAGGCAAGGTCCCAGATTCTGAAGTTAGGGCGAGTGTCAGGCATTCGCTCAGACTACAGTTTGTGTCCTAGGGTCACCGAATGTGTGGGGAACCTCCTGGTGCCATGGAGGTTTCTCCTGCTCTGGGTGTTTTGTGCAGTTCCACATACTGTGGTTTCATGCTCAGAGACATGTGGAGTCCTGTTGTATGGCTCAGGGGTGCCCCATATGTAGGGATTTGAAAGCAGATCTCTGGGTATGGATGCCTGAAAACTCAATCTAGGGTTATGGTTAGGACCTAGGGGCATAAAAGATCTGATCTGATGACTCTGATGCCAGCTACATATGTAGCTGACTGGAGGTAGGTACTCATTTTGAGGGACAGAGTGTGTATAAGTGTCAGGGCCGGCTTCTGTCAATGGGGGTGGCTTCCAGGTTTCTTGCAGCTTTCTCCTAATCTGGGGGTATTGTGCAGCTCCATAGGGCATGGTATCCTTCTGGAAGGCTACTGACTCCCCAATCTGGAAGGCTTGAGGGCCAGAACTCTGGAGAAAGAAGTCTGAAAACCCCAGCTAAGGTTTGGGTTAGGGCCTAGGACATGGCAGGCCCATTCTGTAGATGTTGAGATCAGTTTCCCAGGATCTAAAGTTAGGGCGCATGTTAGACCCTCACTTAGACTAGAATTTGTGACAACTGGGGCTGCCATATGTTGAGGTGGCCTCCTGAGGACAAGGAGGTTTTTCCTGCTCTGGGGTTTTGTGCAGTTCTATACAGCAAGGTTTCACTGGGGGACAGGTGGAGGCCTGTTGTACTGCTCAGGGTTCCCCCATGTGGAGGGAATTGAGAGCAGGGCTCTGGCCTGAAAACTCAATCTAGGGTTAGCATCAGGGCCTTGGGGCATGACAGGTCTGAACTGCTGCCACTGGGGACAGTTGTCCCAGTGTCTGATTGAAGGATGTGACTCAGGTTATGTTGGACTGCACATTAGTGTCCAGGGTGGAATGCGAAAGTGGGGTGTCATTGGGTCCGTGAGTGTTTTCCCTAATCAAGGGGTTTTCTGCAGCTCCATAGGTCATGGATTCATTCTGGAGGGCAGAGAATGTCCTGTGGTGTGGTTCTGGTGTCCCCAATCTGGAGGGCTTATGTTCCAGGACTCTGGGGATGGAAGCCTGAAAACCCAAGCTAGGTTTATGGTTACGGTCTAGGGCATGGATCCCTGATCTGCAGATGCTGAGTCTAGGTCCCCGGATTCTGAAGGTAGGGAGAGTCAGGCATTCGCTCAGACTAGAATTTGTATTCTAGGTATGCTGAATGTGTCGGGGGCCTCCTGAGGCCATGGAGGTTTCTCTTGCATGGGGGTGGGGATCTGTGCAGCTCCAAATGGTATGGTATCAATCTGTGGGACAGGTGGAGTCTGCCTGTATGGATCTAGGATCCCTGATATGGAGGGTTTCGAGACAGTGCTCTGGGTATGGATGCCTGAAAACTCAACATAGGGTTAAGCTTAGGGCCTTGGGGCATGCCAGGTCTGATCTGCTGACTCAGTCGCCAGCTACTTGGTGGCTGACTGGAGGTCACTGACCAGGTTGAGGGACAGAATGTGTGTTAATGTCCAGAGCCAGCTTCCCTAAATGGGGGTGGCTTTGTGTTTTCGTGCAGCTTTCTCCAATTCTGGGGGTTGCATGCTGCTCCATAGAGCATATTTTCCTTCTGAAGGGCAGAAAGAGTCCTGTGCTGTGGCTCTGGTGTACTCTATCTGGAGGGCTTGTGGACCAGGACTTTGAAGATGGAAGTGTGAGAAACCAAGCTAGGGCTAGGGTTAGGGCCTAGTGCATGGCAGGCCCAAACTTCAGACGTTGAGGCAAGCTCCCTGGGATCTGAAGTTAAGGCGAGTGTCAGGCATTAGCTCCAACTAGAAGTTGTGGCAACTAGGGCCCCTGTATTTTGAGGTGGCTTCCTGAGGACATAGATATTTCTCCCGCTCTGCTGTTTTATAGCAGTTCCAAATATCTTGGACTACTCTATGGGAAAAGTCGTGTCCTGTTTTATGGCTCTGGGCTCCCCCATATGGAGGGATTAGAGAGCAGTTTTTCGGACATGGATCCATTAAAATGCAACCTAGGTTTAGGATTACATCCTATTGGCATGGAAAGCCTTATATTCTGGCTCTGGGCTGAGGTAGCAATGGGGATATGCTAAAATGGGGCTAAGGCCAAGGGTTAAAATGGGTGTTTGAGTCCAGGGCATCCTGCAAAATGCAACACAGATTTCTTCTAACTCTGAGGGTTTTACATACCTCCAAAATGCAAGGTTTCCTTATGGAGGGTAGGAGTTCTGTTTTGTGGCTCAAGTGTCCTCCATGTGGAGGGATTTGAGACCAGGGCTCTGGGTATGGCTCTGACCCTGAAAATCCAACCTAGGTTTAGGATTAGGGACTAGGGGCATGGCAGGTCCGATCTGCTGTTTCTGGGGCCAGCTATCCTGGTAGCTGATTGGAGGACAGGACTTATGTTGTGTCAGACTGCACATTAGTGTCCATGGTGGCGTACAAAAGTGGGGTGGCATTGGGAGCCATGCATGTTTCCCCTAATAAAGGGGTTTTGTTCAGCTTCGTAGGGCACAATTTCCTTCCGAAGGGCAGGGAGAGTCCTGTGGTGTGGCTCTGGAGTCTCCTGTCTGGGGGGCCTGCGTTCAAGGACTCTGAGGACAGAAGTCTAGAAACTGGAGCTAGGTTTATGGTTACAGGCTAGGGCATGAATTCCCGATCTGCATATGCTGAGGCTAAGTCCCAGATTCTGAAGTTAGGCAGAGTATCAGGCATTCGCTCAGACCAGAATTTGTGTCCTAGGGACGCCACATCTGTGGGAGATTCCAGGGGCCCCAGAGGTTTCTCCTGGGGTTTTGCACAGCTCCAAATAGTATGGTTTCATTCTGGGGGATGGGTGGAGCCCTTTTGTATAATTCAAGAGTCCCTCATATGGAGGGATTCGAGAGCAAGCTTGGATATGGATGACTGAAAAATTCACCTAACGTTAGTGTTAAGGCCTAGGGGCATGGCAGGTCTACCTGATGGCTCTGGCTCGAGCTACGTGGGTAGTTGACTGGAGGTCGGTGCTGAGGTTGAGTGACAGAATGTGTATAAGTGTCAGAGCTAGCTTCTGTAAAAAGGGGTGGCTTCAGGGCATCGTGCAGTTTTTTTTTTTTTTTTTCCTAATCTGGGTGTATTGTGCAGCTACAAAGGGCATGGTTTCCTTCTGGAGGGCAGGAAGAGTCCTGTGGTGTGACTCCATAGTCCCCAGTCAGGAAGGCTTGTGGGCCAGAACTCGGGAGAGAGAAGCCTGAAAACACAAGCTAGGTTTTGGGATAGCAGGCCCGATCTGCAGGTCCTGAGGCTATCTTTACAGGATCTGAAGATAAGGTGCGTGTCAGGCATTCACTCAGATCAGACTAGAATTTGAGGCCACTATGACCAATGTGTGAGGAGGAGGCCTCCTGAGGACATGGATATTTCTCCCACTCTGGGGTTTTTGTGTCATTCCAAATAGTAAGGTTTCTTACGGGTGGACAGTACAATCCTGTTGTATAACTCCAGCACCCGCTATGTGGATGGATTCAAGAGCAGGCTTCTTTCAGGATGGATGCCTGAAAACTCTAACTCCATTTGGTTTAGGGCCTAGGGGAATGGAAGGCCCAATCTGCAGACACAGTCGCCAGCTTCTTGGTGACTGACTGGAAGTCAGTGCTCTGGCTGACAGTAGAAGGTGTATTAGTGTTCAAGGCTGGCTTCCGCAAATGGGGTGGCTAAGAGGTTTCGAGCAACTTTCTCCTAATATGGGGGCTGCATGCAGCTCCATAGGGCACGTTTTCCTTCCGGAGGGAAGGAAAGTCCTGTGTTGTGCATCCAGTGTTCCCTATATGGAGGATTTTGAGGATGGAAGTGAGAGAACCCAAGCTAGGGCGAGGGATAGGGCCTAGGGCATGGCAATCTAAGACACTGAGGAGATCTTCCCAGGATCAAGGTGAAGGCCAGTGCCAGGATGTCGCACAGGCTACAGTTTTTGTCCGTGAGTTCCACCGATCTCATAGGTGGCCTAATGGTGGCATGGAGTTTCCTCCCACTCTGGGGATTTCGCAGTTCCAAATAGCTTGGTTTATTCTGGGCTGTCAGTGGTGTCCTGTTTTATGGCTCAGGGGTCCCCCATATTGAGAGATTTGAGAGCAGCAGTCCGGTACTGATGCCTGAAAAACCACCTGAGGGTTAGGATTACATCCTCGTGGCATGGCAGGACTTATATCCTGGCTCTGTGCTGAGGTACCCATGGGGCTATCTTCAAAATGGGGCTCAGGCTAAGGTTTACAATGGGTGATTGTGTCCATGGCTGCCTGCAAAAGTGGGCCTGGCCTCAGCGACAAAGCAGATTTCTTCAATCTCTGAGGGTTTTCCATAGCTCTAGAAAGCAAGGTTTCCTTCTGGGGGGGGTGGGCAGGAGGAGATTTGTTTTATGGATCAGGCGTCCCCCATGTGGAGGAATCTGAGAAGGGCTCTGTAGATGGATGCCTGAAAACCCAAAGTACGGTTAGGATTTCAGCCTAGGGGCATGTCAGGTCCTATCAGCTGTCCCTGGGTCGAGCTACCTCAATGGCTGATTGGTCGTCGGGACTCAGGTTGTGCCAGACTGCACATTAGTCTGCAGGGTGGCATTCGTAAGTGGGGTGGCATCGGGGACCCTTCATGTGTCCTCTAGGACAGGGGTTTTGTGCAGTTTAATAGGGCACGGTTTCAATCTGGAGGGCATGGATCATCCTGTGGTGTGGCTCCTGAGTGCCCAGTCTGGAGGGCTTGTGTTCCAGGATTCTGGAGTTTGATATCTGAAAACCCAAGCGAGGTTTATGGTTTGGGTCGAGGGCATGGATCTATCATCTGAACATGCTGAAGCAAGGTCACTGGATTCTGAATTGAGGGAGAGTGTCAGGCATTTTCTCACACTAGAATTGGTGTCCTAGGGCCACCAATGTGTGGGTGTCCTGCTGGGGCATGGTGTTTTCTCTTCAGGAGCTTTGCACAGCTCCCAATAGTGTGGTTTCAATTTGGAGGACAGGTGGAGTCCTGTTGTATGCCTCTAGGGTCCGCCAAATGGAGGGATTCCAGAGCAGGACTCTGGTAATGGATGCCTGAAAACTCAACCTAGGGTTAGGCTTAGGGCATGGGACATGGGGCCTGGAAGGTCCGATCTGCTGACTCTGGTCCTGGCTATGTGGGAGGCTGACTGGAGGTCGGTGCTCAGGTTGAGGAACCGAATGTGTATTAGAGTCAGGGTCGGCTTCCACCTGTTTGTGTGGCTTAGGGGTAACATGTAGCTTTATCCTAATCCGGGAGTTGCATGCAGCTCCGCAGGGCCCATTTTCCATCTGGAGGACAGGCATAGTCTTGTGCTGTGGCTCTGGTATTCCTTACCTGTAAGGACTGTAGACAATGACTGTGAAGATGGAAGTCTGAAAAGTCAATCTAGGGCTATGGTCAGGGCCTAGGACATGGCAGCACTAATCTACAGTCGCTGAGGCATGTTCTCCAGGATCTGAGATTAAGGTGAGTATCATGAGGTCGCTCAGGCTGGAGTGTGTGTCCATGAGATCTGTAGAATCTGGGAGTGGTCTCATGGGGATATGGAGTTTTCTCCCACTCTGGGAAGTTTGCATAGTTAAAAAATACCTTATTCTATTCTGGGGAATAGGTCATTTCCTGTTTATGGCTCAGGAGGGATTTGAGAGCAGGCTTTTGGTATGGATGCCTGAAAACCCAACCTAGGGTTAGGATTAGGTCCTAACTGCATCACAGGCCTTAGATCCTGGCTCTGGGCTGAGCTACCCTTGGCGCTGGGTTGAAAATGTGGCTCAGGCTAAGGGTCACAAAGGGTGTTTGTGTCCCTGTTGGCCAGCATTAATGGGTGTGGCCTCAGGAGCAATGCAGATTTCGTCCAGCTCTGGGGGATTTCCATAACTCCAGAAAGCTTCTGGGTGGCAAGAGGAGTTCTGTTTTGTGGCTCAGGGGTCCAACATGTGGAGGATTTTTAGAGATGGGCTCTGTTTATGGATGCCTATAAACCCAAACTATTGTTTCAATTAGTGCCTAGGGGAATGGCCAGTCTAATGTGCTGACTTTGTTGCCAGCTACGTGGGTCGCTGACTGGAGGTCGGGGCTGCCATACCCATGGCCCCAAACCTAAGCCGAGTTTGTGTTTTCAGATTTCTGTCCCCACAGCCCTGGCCCACACACCCTCCAGGCTTAGGCCTCTGGAGCCACACTGCAGGACTGTGCCCGTCCTCTTGAAGGAAATTGTGCCCATTCCATGGGTCAAAACCCTACAGATTAGGAGAGACCTACAAGGCCCCCAAGCCGATCCCAAGGCCCTGAAACTCGGTGCAAATGGTGGAGCTGATGGTACTCACCGAGGCACTGCAGATGGCCAAAGGGAAAACCTCCAACATCTATATGGACAGCAGGTATGCCTTTGCTACTCTCCATACATAGGGCTTTTTATAAAGAAAGAGGCCTATTAACATCAGAAGGAAAAGGAATTAAAAATAGAGGAGAAATATTGGCTCTCCCCCAGGCTATTTTGGACCCAAAAGAGGTTGCTGTTATGCATTGCCCAGTACACCAAAAGGGGCTAATCTAATTTCCAAACAACCAATTAACATATCAAGCCACAAAGCAAGCAGCCCAAGAAACAGTGCAAGAACTGGTTACACTCCAGGCTCCAGCCCTACTAGAAAAACAGGGCTATGCAGAGGAAGATTAAAGTATTTACAAAAATGGGCTAAATGGGACTATGAAGCAGACTGGGCTAAGACTAAAACAGGAAGGTTAATTTTTCTTCAAAGAACAAGGCAAGAAGTTAGTAAACCAGATACATCAGGATACTCATTTGGGGACATGCAATCTCAATGTGATTATAGGCAAGCAGTTCCAGGTTTCTAAATTATGGCATATGATTCAAGATGTAGTTGATAGATGTGCTCAATGCCAGTCAGTTAATACGGGAGGAACTAGAATGGGAAGAGGGAAAAGTGAAAGAAGTAAGGAACCAGGAATTTACGAAATAATTCCTAGGTTTGGGCTGCCTCTCGCGATTGGATCAGACAATGGTCCTGCATTTGTGAGTTCAGTCTCACAGGCACTGGCCAATGCTGTGGGCACTAATTGGAAACTACATCATGCCTACCGGCCACAGAGTTCCAGGCAAGTAGAGAGAATGAACCAGACTCTTAAAGAGACCTTGACAAATCTAATTCTGGAGACTCATTGGGGATGGGTGGATCTTCTTCCTTTCACCCTCCTCAGGGCATGATGTACACCATTTAAACAAGGTGACCCCATTTGAAGTAATGTTCAGAAGACCCCCCGCCCCTGCCCTCAGCTACAAGAGATTGCTATAGCAGAAATGACTGATCAGTCTGTACTCCAGTCACTGCAGGCATTACAGTCTGTCTTAAAAAAAAGCCACACAGGGATCCGGACTGCCCACAATGGGACAGAGATGGAGGGGGAGACACATCCTTACCAACCCATGGACTTGGTTTGGATACACCGCCACCAAGTGGGAAACTTGGAGCCTCACTGGAAGGGACCATTTACTGTCATCCTGACCACCCCCACAGCAATGAAAGTAGAAGGTATCAGGGCCTGGATTCACGTGAGACATGTCAAAAGAACCAAGGATATGGTTGTCCCCCAGAGATGGAAGCCACAGCCATGGACGCCACTGACCGTGGACTAAAGGTAAGACTCAAAAGACTATGGGTTTATTGTTTCTCCTATTGTTACCTGTTTGTGTAAAGTATAGGTGGGAAATTAGATGGATGGAATTAGGAAAAATGGAAAAGGTTATACAAAGTGGTGAATGGTTAACTCATCAGACAACTGGACACTAATGTTACATTTGGCCCCTGCATAAAAAACATCCTAATGCAATTTTTACAAGAGAAAATTAGAGTGATAAAAATGTTTGTCTTGCATGCTCAATATAATCCCTTACATCAGGAGAACATAAAACTGGCTGAAAAGTCAAAGATTTGACTAATCTCCAAAGAAAAGGGGGGAAGGTAAGAGCCTACTTAGCCAAAGGGAGCCATTTTGTTGTTTATGCAGTAAACTTAGATGGACCCTATGCAGTAAACTTAGATTGACATGGCCTCTCCCAGAGGAACTCAGTTGCAAAGCCCAGATACAAAGGTCGGTCAGGGCAGGTGGAGACATCCAATCAGTAGAGCACACATACTGTCTCCCTAGCAACCAGGGAGAGTGGGCCACACCTTTTGGCTGCCAATTATGACCAAGGTGATAGGCTAGTTAAATATCTACTACAGATTAGGAGAAATCTACAAAGCCCCCGAGGCCATCCCAATACCGTAGACCGCCTTTGACAAAAAGGTGCATTCTGACACAACCTGAGCAACTACCTCCACGCAGACATGCAGACAGATGTCCCAAAGAGAGAAGATTGAACTGGACCACCCCCTAGGCCCTAATCTGAACCCTAGCTTTGGTTTCCAGGCATCTCTCCTCAGAGATCTGGTTTCGATTACCAGCATATGGGGGTGTCCTGAGGCACAAAACAGAACACCTCCCGTCTCCACATGGGAAGCTTGCCATTGGGAGATGTGTCAAACCCTCTGGGTAGGAGAAAGCTACAGGGACCCTGAGGCACTGAGACAATCCAAGGTATCCATGGACACAAACCCACATTATGACCCACCCTCAGAAGAGTCCATTTCAACTCAGCCCCCTGAGTAGCTCACACCAGACCCAGGAGATCGAACCTACCTTGTCCCTAGGAGCCAATGGGAATTGGAGGTGGGGTTTCCAGGCATCCATCCTAAGAGCTCTGCTCTCGAATCTTTCTATATGGGGCATGTTTGAGGTATCCAACAGGACTTGCCTGCGCTGCAGAGGAAAACTTGTGGTTTGGAGCAGCTCAAAACCCCACAGTTGGAAAACATGCATGGCCCCATGGGTCTCCACCCCTTCATTAAGGAACCATCTTGGGCACAAACTCCAGCCTGAGCCAACATCTGATACTCCCCCTGACTTCAGATGTAGGAGATCTTAATTCAGCCTCTGGAGAGTGGGCCTGCCTTGCCCTCGGTCTGAAACCTAACCCTAGCTTGTGTTTTCAGACTTCCATCCTCACAATCGTGGCCCACAAGCACTCCAGACTGGGAATTCTGGAGTGAAAACACAGCACTCTGCCTGCCCACTGGAAGGAAAAAAGTACCCTTCAAGGCTGCCCAGAAACCCCAAATGAGGATCAACCAGCACATTCCTCGACCGCACCCCAATTTCATAGTCTGCCCTGGGCACTAACGCTCTGTCTGACACAGCCTGAGCACAGACATCCCAACATACTCTCAGAGAACTGACCCAAAATCCTGCACATCGGACCCCCGTGGCCTTAGGCCTTCATCTCTTCCCAACCTGGGTTTCCAGGCATCTGAACCTAGACCTTATCTCCAATCCCTGCACCAGGGGAACCTGATGCACAACACAGAACTCCTCCTTCCGCATGGCAAGAAACCCTGCTATTGGGATGGTGTCAAACCTCAGAGTAGGAGAAACCTGCTTGGCCCATAGGGCCACGCCCATGCTTGAGACCCAGCTTGGGCACAAATACACATTGGGACACTCAGCATCAACTCTGTTTACAAAAAGACCTCTCAGGGTTTGGACCAATAGCACGCATATCGGGCTTGCCATGGCTCTAGGCCCATAACCTAACAAAAGTTTGGGTTTTCCAGTAGCCCGTACCCAGGGCTCTGCTATGGAATTCCTCTGTTTTTTGGGACACCGGTAACAGAAAACAGGACTCCTCCCTTTCCACAGAAGGACCCCAGACTCTTGGGAGCCAGGCCAAATCCCCAGAGTGTGAGAAACTTCCATTGCCCATGAGGCCACCCCAACATTCCATTGCCTTTCTTGACACAAAATCCAGTGACAAAAGTCTTAGCTACTGCCTCACAATCGCCCTTATTTCATATCCCGAGGAGCCCCCCTCATGGTCTGCATATCGGGCGTGCCATACCCTTGGCCTCAAAACTAAGCCGAGTTTGTGTTTTCAGACTTCTGTCCTCACAGCCCTGATCCACACAGCCTCCAGGCTGGAGCCTCTGGTAGCACACCACAGGACTCCGTCTCTTCTCTCTAAGGAAACTGTTCCCATTCCATTGGCCACAACCTTCCAGATTAGGAGAAACCTAAAAGGCCCCCAAGGTAATCCCAATAATGTAGAACGCCCTGGACAAAAAGGCGCATTCTGACACAACCTGAGCAACTACCTCTACTCAGAAACCCGGACTCAAGTCCCCAGAGACAGAAATATGAACTGGACATGTCGCTAGGCCCTAATCTGAACCCTAGATTTGGTTTCTAGGCATCTCTCCTCAGAGGCCTGGTTTTGAATACCAGCATATGAGGGTATTGTGAGACACAGAACAGAACACCTCTCATCTCCACATGGTAAGCTTGCTATTGCGAGCTGTGTCCAACCTTCTGGGTAGAAGAATCCTGCAGGGCCCCTGAGCTACCGCCACATTCCAAGGTCTCCATGGATACAAATCCACATAATGACCAGTCATCATGAGAGTCCATTTCAACTCATCCCCCCTGACCCAGAGCCAGCTTATCGAACCTTCCTTTTGCCAAGGAGCCAATGGGAATGCAAGGTGGGTTTTCCAGATACCCATCCTTATAGCACTACTCTCAAATATTTCTCTATGGGGCATCTTTGAGCCATCCAAGAGGACTCGCCTACCCCTCAGAGGAAAACCTTGCCGTTTGGAGTGGGTCACAACCCCCAGAGTGGGAAATCCTCCAGGGCCTCATGTGGCCTCCCCTTCATTAATGGGCCATTTTGGACACAAACTCAAGCCTGAGTCAATGCCTGATACTCGCCCTTACTTCAGATGCAGAAGATCTCAATTCAGCCTCTGCAGAGTGAGCCTGTCATGCTCTCATCCCGAAACCTACCCCTAGCTTGTGTTTTCATACTTATGTCCCCACACTCCTACCCCAGGCCCTTCAAATGGGGAAATTTGGAGTCACAACACAGCACATTGCCTGCCCACCAGAAGAAAAATTTTGCCCTATGGGGCAGCCCAGAGACGCTCATGAGGATCCACCTTCGTGGCCCTCGACCACAGCCCATTTCATAGGCTGCCCTGAGCACTAATGCTATGCCTAGCACAGCCTGATCCCAGACCTCCCTACTGATACCCAGAGAGCTGGCTGCACACCCAGCACATCAGACCCGCCGTGGTCTTTGTCCATCGTCTTTCCCAACCAGGTTTTCAAGCATCTTAACCTAGACCTTACCTCAGATCCCTTCAAGGGGGCGTGGGGAACATGATGCACAACTCAGAACTCCTCCTTCCCCATGGCAGGAAACCTTTTCTTAAGATGGTGTCAAACCTTCAGAGTAGGAGGACACTGCATGTCCCATGAGACAACACCCATGATTGAGGGCCGCCTTGGGCACAAACACGCATTGGAACACTCATCGTGAGCTCCGTTTTCAAATAAGGCCTCTCACTGGCTGGACCAAGAGCCCATATGGGGTTTGCCATGCCACTTTGCCCCAAATTTAACCAAAGTTTGGGTTTTCCAGTCCCCTGTACCCAGTGCTCTGCTGTGGAATCCCACTTTTTGAGGGACACCTGAGAGAGAAAAAAGGACTCATCCCATCCAACAGAATGAACCTAGACTCTTGGGACCCTGGCAAATTACCCAGAGGGTAAGATTAATCCATTGCCCATATGGCCACACCTCCATTCCATAGCAATCCTTGACACAAAATCCAGAAACAAAAGCTGATCTACCGCTACATATTCACCCTCATTTCATATCCCAAGGAGCTCCCCTCACGGTCTGTAGACGGGGCCTGCCATACACTCTTCCCCACACCTAAGGCGAGTTTGTGTTTGCCAACTTCTGTCCCCAAAGCCCTGGCCCACATGCACTCCAGGATGGGGACTATGGAGACACACTGCACGACTGGGCCTGCCCTCCCGAACGACACTCTACCCATCCCAGTTGCCCAAACCCTCTAGATTAGGAGACACCTACAAAGCCTCTGAGTCCAGCCCAATTTCGCTGGCCACTGTGGTCCAAAATGCACAGTCTGCTCTCAGCACCAACATCCAGGCAGACACCCAGGTCAATAGCCCTGAGTCAGAAGTTTGAACCTGGGATGACCCTAGGCCCTCATCAGAACCCTAGCTTAGGTTTTCAGGTATGTATCCACAGTGGCCTGTTCTGGAAGACCAATATAAGGTCCACCATGTGGTCTGTGAGCCACACAACAAAACACCTCCTGCCCCCAGAAGGAAAACTTGCTTTGGGAGCTGTGTCAAGCCCTCAGTGTAGGAGAACTCTGCATGGCCCCTGACCACCAACACATTCTAAGGTCTCCTTGGACACGAACCAGCATTGTGACACATTAACATGAGATCCCCTGTCACCAAGCCCCCTGGGAACTTCGCCCCAGAGCTAGCAGATCCAACCTGCCATGTTCTCCAGCTGCAAATCTAACGCTAGGTGGTCTTCCCAGGCATCCATGCGGAGAGCTCTATTATCCAATCTTTCCATACAGGGGACCCTGGAGCCATATAACCATACTCTCCCTGTCCCACAGAAGGACACCTTGCTGTTTGAAGTATCTCAAAAGCCCCAGTGTGCAAAACCTCCATGGCCCCATGAGGACACCCTTGCATTAGTTGTCCATCATGGACAAAAACTCCAGCTTGAGCGAACATCTGACAATCGCCCTTGCTCAAGTACTGGAGATCTTGAATTAGCTGCTGCACACTGGAACTGTCACGTGCTCGGCACTGAATTGAACCATAGCTTGTGTTTTCAGACTTCCGTCCTCACACTCCTGGCCCACAAGACTTCCAGATTGGGAACTCTGGAGCCACAACACAGCCTTCTGCCTGCCCACCAGAAAGAAGAAGGGCCATATGGGTCTGCCCAGAAACCCCACATGAGATTTAACCTCTCCAGCCCTTGATGGCACCCCAATGTCCTAGGCCACCCTGTGCACTCATGCTCTGTCTGACACGGCATGAGTCCCAACCTCCTGTCTGCC
Source organism: Meles meles (assembly GCF_922984935.1). Lineage (NCBI taxonomy): Eukaryota > Metazoa > Chordata > Mammalia > Carnivora > Mustelidae > Meles > Meles meles. The sequence goes on along the minus strand of NW_025721162.1, from coordinate 304,425 downwards.
ATTCAGATAATGGGACCCATATCCTGCAAGTGGCCCGAGGCCATCATCTCTACCCAACCTGGGTATTCAGACATCTGTCCCCAGACTTAACCTCAAATCCCTGCCTGTGGGGGAACCTGAAGCGCAAAAGAGTACTCCTCCTTCCCCATGGCAGGAAACCTGGTTGTTGGGATGGGTGTCCATCCATCAGAGTGGGAGTCAGCTGCATGGCCGTGAGACCATGCCCACTCAAGAGGGCCATGCTGGGCACAACCAGGCATTGTGACCCTCAGTCTGAGCCCACTATAAAAGCAAGCCCCCACAGGAGATAGACCAGAAGCTCGCATACCAGGCCTGCCATGTCCATAGGCCCAAGTCCTAACCCTCATTTGGGTTTTCGAGGCACACGGACTCAGAACCCGTCTCTGGAATCCCTGTTTTGGCGGGACCCCTGATACAGAATACAGCAATCTTCCCTTCCCCCAGAAATACACAAAACACTTGGGAGCTGGGCATAATCCCCAGAAAGGAAAATCTCCCTAGGCCCCATGAGGTCACCCCTATATTCTGTGGCCCTCCTAGACACACAATCCAGAGAGAAAAGTCTGCGCTATCACCTCCCAACCACCCTAATTTCAAATCCCGAGTAGGTGCCCTCAATGTCTTCAGATCGGGACTGCCATCATTTCGCCCCTAACCCCAACGCGATGTTGTGTCTACAGAATGTAAGGGCCCGCTTAACCTGAGGAAGTCATTTTGTGTTTATGCAGTAAACTTAGATTGAACCCCCCCCCCCGGAGGAACTTACTTTCAAAGCCTAGATACAAGGGCAGGTCAGGCCAGGTGATGACATCCAATTAGTGGGGGGCACATATATCTACTAGGGTAAATTGAAATTCAATTGGCCACCAGTGTGTTACCTAGCAGTTTCTTCTGTGTGTGGCAGACCTAGCATGACTGTGCAGTTTTCTCTGTGTATTGCAATCTCATTGGCCACCTGTGTATAGCCTGACTAAACTGCCTTTATAAAAGTTAGTCTGGAGGCTGAGAGGGGTCGCCTTATTGCAAGAGACAGCCCTGACTGTTCAGTTTGGTTTCAGATGCTTGGCGTGAAATAAAGATTTGCTTGATCTTTGATTTTTATCAGTCTCACTCCTTTGATTACGGACCCTAACATGTCTATCTCTAAAGCCCTGGCCCACATGCCCTCCAGGATGGGACCTCCGGAGCCACACTGCAGCACTGGGCCTGCCCTCCCGATGGAAAATCTGCCTGTCACAGGTGCCCAAACCCTCCAGATTAGGAGAAAGCAGCAAGGGCCTGAGCCCACCGCAATTTTGAAGGCTGATCTGGACCAAAATGCGCCTTCTGACACACTGGAAGCACCTGCCTCCAGGCAGACACCCAGATCAATGGCCCTGAGTCAGACGATTGAACCTGACATGTCCCTAAGAGCTCATCGGAACCCTAGCTTAGGCTTTCAGGCATTTGTCCCCAGAGGCCTGTTCTGCAATGGAAGGTCCTCCTTAGCAAGAGGAAGTCATTTTGTGTTTATTTTTTTTTAAAGATTTTTTTTTATTTTTTTATTTGACAGAGAGAAAGATCACAAGTAGGCAGAGAGGCAAGCAGAGAGAGGAGGAAGCAGGCTCCCTGCTGAGCAGAGAGCCCGATGCGGGGCTCGATCCCAGGACCCTGGGATCATGACCTGAGCTGAAGGCAGAGGCTTTAACCCACTGAGCCACCCAGGCGCCCCTCATTTTGTGTTTATGTAGTGAACTTTGATTGACCCTGCTCCTCCCAGAGGAACTTACTTGCAAAGCCTAGACATGCGGGCAGGTCAGGCCAATTGAAGACATCCAATCAGTAGGGCACGCATATATCTACTAGGGTAAAGGAAATTCAAACGGTCACCCGTGTGTAACCTAGCAGTTATCTCTGTTGTTGCAGACCTAGCATGACTGTGCAGTATTCTCTATTGCAATCTCATTGGTCCCCTGTGTATAGCCTGGCTAAACTAGCACTATAAAACTTAGTCTGTGAGGCTGGGAGGGGTCAGCTCTATGCAAGATATGGTCCTGGCCAATCAGTTTGATTCTCGATGCTTGGTGCGAAATAAAGCTATACTTAGCCTATGCTATCAGTCTCATTTCTTTGATTACGTACCCAACATTGGGGGCTCGTCCGGGATCAAACAACGAGAACTGAGCCAGCATCAGAATTTCTGGGAAAAGCCTCTGGAGGTAAGATCACAGTATCCTGTCTGTCTGTCTGGTTGCGGAGCTCCAGGGTATGGCCCACCAGGGAGAAGCTGGATGCAGCCATGCTCCCCAGGGCTGGAGTGGATGCGGGGATGCCCCTTCCTTCCACTGGCAGATCATCAGGGGGTTCGATTCCCCCTAGGCAGTCAGGGTGTTCGAGTCCCCCTAGGCAGTCACTGAGGGTTCGAGTCCCTCTAGGCAGCCAGGGGGTTCGATTCGCCCTAGAAAATCCCCAACAGTGTCAGGACAGCTGGGCCTGTGGTTGTCTTTGTCTTGACTTTTTGCTGTCGGGTGTGTTTTTTGCTGTGTTTGAAGAAAAGAGGCAAGCAGAGAGTGAAGGGACTCTGACTTTTAATGGCTATAGCTTGAGCCAACTGTTGTTAGTCTTACTCGAGACAGAGACTATAAGGAATATACCCAAGCAGCTGCCAAAACTCCCTTTTTTTCAGGGAAGTCCCTGTCTTCTCTGGCCTGATGTAGACTGCCTAGCCCCTCCCTCTTGCTGGCGGCAGAGCATGGCATCTGAAGTGGAGTGGGCCCAGGTGGAATGTGAAATCTGTTAGCAAAGAGATGACTAAACTCATGGTTAATTGTCTGTCTCAGGGTCTTAATGGGTAATTGTTAAAGTAGCTCTCAAAGTCTTTGGTAACCTGAAACTGTGAAGGGTTGCTTGAATGAAAAATGGAATTAAATTTATTGGACATCTAGGTCTTAACCAAATGGGATAAAATGCTAGAGCGTTGGTTACTGGAACTGGGTTTGTGCTTTTGAAATCTGCTAGTGAACATGTGTTGTGCTTAACTGATTCATAAATTTGCCTTCTAAGAATTCTCTTGTAAAAATGACTTCCGCCTTAAAGGGAATTCATATGGGAAGATTTTTAGGACAAATACAGATCTTTGATATGCTAAAATCCTGGAACTGAAATGGGTAAGAATTTACAGAAGTAAAATCTGCATTCAGACTAAACCAGAATTAGTAACCTGGGAGTAGATGAACTCTAAAATTGTAATGTTGTGACTCTTAACGTTTCATCTTATTTTAACCATGACTGATTCTGTAATGTTTGCTCTTCCAGACTAGGGAAACTTTGTCTTAATTTATCTGTAATGTGCAGAAATGTAAAAGTAGTCATTTGTAAACAAATCAAAGTATTCAACTCTTTCTCTCTATCAGAACCCTCTGAAACCAAAATGTCTCAGCATGTATTCACTGTTCTTGCTGAGCTTATGTAAATAATTAGACAAAGTTTGTTAAAATTGGACTTGTTTTTCAAATGAATTAGTCCTTATTTGGCTCTCTCTGATAATGAGGCTTATTTTAGAAAGAAAATTATGTTTTAATAACACACCTTTATGGATGTTAAATTCTAGACTTGATTGTCTTTAAAAGTTTGTTTACGAAGCTAGAGGTAAACTTCAGGAAGTTGCACGATAGCTCGTTTAGACGACCTTGCTTTTAGCAGTCAATCAGCCCCAGATATAGGGAGGAAAAAGGATTTGAACAGAAGAATCTGATTGAGTTAGTGGGAATAGCAGAAAAGGTATTTAACCAACAGGGATGCACAGCAGGAAGGTTTTGGCATTACATGAGGCGGGTTGGGAATGGTAAATGGAAGGAATAGCTTAAGCACATAGAAGGCAGGTGGGAATACTTAGATTCAGATCAGTGTGCTTACTGTACAGAAAAAGGACATTGGGCCAGGGAGTGCCCCAAAAGGAAGACGGCAATGCTGGCCACCAGAGACTGAAGGGGCCATGGTTCGGAGTCCCTTCCCAACCCTCAGGTAAAAATTGAAGTGGAGGGGAAATCAACTAAAATCTATGAGGAAACTATCTGGAGAGGAAGTCTGGGTACAAGGGGCGAATGTCATTGAAAGACATAAATGGACAGCTGTGCAGATGTCTGTGGCAGCAGTAGATGTATGCATTCTTTACAAGCCAGTCTCAGAACCAGAGGAGGCAAAAGAAGGGAGCCTTCTCCAAACCCTCCAGGTCAAGTTTCCCAAAGTCTGTGCAGAAGGGAAGCCCTCTGGCTTGGCCAAGGGACAACCTCCAGTGGTGGTAAAATTAAAAGCAATGGCCATGGCTGTTCGGATCTGGCAGTACTCCCTTCCCTGGGAAGCAAAAGAAGGGATCAGAGAACACATTAACCTCTTCAGAGGAGAAGGGAACCTAGTTCTTTGCAA